>NC_044362.1:6765838-6928338 GCF_007364275.1 Archocentrus centrarchus | reverse complement strand
CTGCAGCTGATTAAAATGTTTGTTTGCGCCTTTTTTTGTGAGCACGTTTACAGAGTCTGGTTTTACACTGTTTTTCAGTCTGTAGGTGAAACCGGCTTAAATTTAGTGCAGTTTTTGTAGTATTGGAATTTATATTCATGCTACACATGCTGTCAAAGTGCAAAACTCTGCATTACTCATAACTGAACTGCATTTAGTTGTTTTGAAAACGGCAACAGAATCAGTGTTACGCGTGTGTCTGCACTCTGGTTTAAAAAACATTAAAAAAAAGCAACCAAAAAAAAAAAAAACAGGTAGGAGGGGAACAAGCTTAACTGCTACCTTTTACACCTGTCAGGAGACAACTCAACTGTGTTTATACAATATTTATATCTGACAAACACACACACACACACACACACACACACACACACACACACACACACACACAAAGAAAAAAAAGAGGAGAATAGGCGACGGCTGCAAACAAGCAGTTCAACAACCTAGCTGCAATTTTGTGTAAATTTCTCCTTAAAGAAACACTCAGCAGCACCCCCCCCCCCCCCCCCCCCCCCCCCCACACACACACACACACACACACACACACACTCATGCACACCCGGCTTACTCACAGAGTTACTGCTGTGTATATTGTGCAGCTATCATATAGTTGCTGTCAAAGCCACTGCCAATTATGACCATTAGGAGTCCCATCATGTCACTAGCTGTCCCTGCACCACCACCCCCCCTGCACCTCCCTCCGCCTCCCACTCAGAGACCAGACCCTATAATCTAACCTCACTTAGGTACCATCACACACACACAGATGCACACACAGAGGCAAACAGTTTGTTACATGTGCCGTTTTATCTTTTCCTTCTTTCTTTTCTGTGTAATTTTTGTAGAGAGAGGCAAAAGGATGTTACAGAAAGAGAGGAGGAAAGTTTTTTCCCTGTGCGAATAAAGAGCTGAAAACAGTAAGACAGAAAGTGAATCCCTTGTTTTGATCCCTTTCTCTGGATTTATTTTACATAAAAAAAAAGTAGCCAGGCTGACTGCAGCAGACAGAGAGTAGCGCTTGCCAAGTAAAATTTTTCTGCCACTCATTTTCTTTCTCTCTTTAGATTTTTTACCCCCTTTTCCTCCATTTCCTTTATGTGGAAGTAGCACTGAGTGATGTTTGCATTTTGTGCACTGAATTGAAACAGAAAAGGCCATTAAAAGGGAGAAGAGCGCTGCTTCACACACACACCCCTGAAGTGCCTGTGCTGTACATTGCGAGCTGTCATTGAGGGAGATCTACACATTTCCTGTGGGTCAGAGCATGTGTTTGGACAGAGGGAGATCGTGTGTGTGTGTACAGGAAGCCATTCGCGTCATAGCTATGGGCTAGAGAGTAGTTAAGCCACCTGTTTCGGTTAACAGGTACCTCCTACTTTATGAGCCTAAGAGGTCTGTTTCCTACGACCAGAGACGGTGTGTTAGAAACTTATGTCCTAAAATCTGGTATGAGTATGTGAACCTGTTTTCTACACCTGCTTAGTTGCCAAGATGTTAAACTATGCATTGGACATTAGATTAATAATGGGATTAAGTAGTAGCAATTCCACCATCAGAAGGTAAAAAGCACAAAATATAATTTTTAACTTTCATAAACGATTAAAAAAAGGATTAATTTAACAACTTTGGTATAACTCCCTGTGAAGTGATGTCACTGTCTGTCTCTCTCTCTCTGTCTCTCTCTCTCTCAAACACACACACACACACACACACACACACACACACACACACACACACACACACACACACACACACACACACACACACACACACACACACACACACACAAACACACCACTTTCTTTGTCTGCTTTGCTGCAGCTCTAACTGGGCATGGCAGCATTGGCGGAGCTGGCAGAGTCACCGACACACTGCTGCTGCTGCTGCAGTGCCAGGAGCCGACACTCCTCTGCTCTCTGGAGTGTTTCAACAGCCAGAGCAGGACCCAAACTGGGGTCAGTGCAAGATTTAATTGGGTGCCCGGACTATTCTGTGGGTGTTGCAGGCCTTTTTAGTTATGTTACAGAAGTTTTTTTTTTTTTTTTTTTTTTTTTATATATATATATATATATATATATATATATATGAAGCAGGCTTGCCTTTTGGTTAAAACCAAAGCTTGCCTTTCACATTAAAAGGCCATCATGTGTAGTTTTTGGTGCTGCAAGAAAAAAGGGGTTTACTTCAATAAAGAGGAAAGAAAAAAGCAGGACAGAAATGGAAAAGTATCATGTTAAGTGTCACAGCAAGTGGTAATAGCTCCAAAGCACACACACACATACAGGTGCAGCACCCTGTAGTGTCCCAATGTGTGTCATTAGGGCTATCAGGGCCACTCTAGAAGGATTAGAGGACTGTTAGAAGAACAAGGCTTCACACACACACACACACACACACACAGTGACAGCTCACCACTGAGTTGTCTACACCCTGCTGGACACCAAATCCCTGCTCATATAAGAGTGTGTGTGTGTGAGAGAGAGAGAGTGAGCACGTGCCAGTATCTTGTGTATCATGCTGTGAGCACTGAGCAAAGATATCAGTGTACCGCTGAGCCCCTAACAGAGCTAATCCATCACACACACACATATGCACACACACACACATACTCACACACACGCGCACACACATCCCAAGCTATGTTTTACTGCACTATATGAGAAAATGTGTTAACTATTTTCTTTACATTTGTGTTTATTTGCAGGAAACCAGGCAACCAGTATATGTGCACTACTACAGACATTTATGGAAACACTGGAGACATTGTTTTTTACATTTTTTAATTAAAAATGTGTTTTAATAGTGCAAAAGTGTTAAAAACACTCACAGAAATGGAAATTACTAAAAGAAAAAGAGGAACTAAAGGGCTTTTCTTAACTTTCTGTTGGTGCTACTTGTTTGAGTGAAACCACACAGATGGTTCTTTAAATAAAGAGGAATACACTCACCAACCCAACATATGTACTGACAGCCTGCCTCTCTCGATTCACCACTTCTTTTTACTCTACCTCTGCCTTCAAAGGCTCCACAAACTACTTTGCAAATGGGAGGAAGAGATGTAAATGACAAGAAAAATGGAGAGATGGCAAATGAATGGAAGGATAAAAGGATGGGAAGAGGAGAAAGGCGATGGAGGTGGGTGTAAGTGCAGCAGCACTGAGTCAGTGGTTTGGGGAAGAAGCCAACACAAAAGGAGTGTGTGTGTGTGTGTGTGTGTGTGTGTGTGTGTGTGTGTGTGTGTGTGTGTGTGTGTGTGGAGGGGTCCCCCTCTTTCAGGGGTAGTTTGGGTTGGGGTGGTCAATGGGGTGGAGGGCTGGGTGCATTAAGCTCCCTTATAGCAAGCTGAGCGCAGTCACTGAGCCAAGGGGCTGGTCATTTTGGTGTTTTCACTGAAGGGGAAAAAAGGAGGAGCAGCAGGAGGAGGGGGTCTCTCTCTGGTGGCAATTTCCATCTCTACTTTTTTTCAACTATTCTTCTGGTCCTTTGGCCACTTTTCTGGGGGAAAGGGGAGGCTGGGTGGAGGTGAGCGCTTTAAGTCCAATCCGAACCCCTCAAACCCCACAAGGCTTTTATTACCATCAAAAATTCTTGGAGCACTTCAACTCTGAAACAAGAAGACAGAGGGGATGTGATGCATTTTGTCTTTATGTATGATGTACTTGCAGCTTTTACTGTAGTAAAAAGATGAAAAATAACTGGAAGATACTAAGTAATGACAAAAAAAAAAAATTTCCACCAGTTTTTCCATAGTATTTTACCATTTACTGCTAGCAACAGTGTAGAGGCGTTTTAGCTAAAATAACACAGTTAGCTAGCTGAATCTATACGTTTTAGTCTATGATGCTATGACAAATGTACCAAGAGATGAAAATGCTTTTAGTAGCAGACATTCATCTATCTTCCACTTGCAGCCACGCTAAACAAAGTAACGCATCTTGCGAACATCTCGCTAGATTTTCTCCGCCAACAACCTGTTCACTGTCACTGAAATTTAAAATGCAATTCATTTTAACCAATAGAACATTAAATATGTATTTAAGGCGGTGTGTGGGAACTCGGCTGTGTTAAAAAAGAAACTGCCAAACTTTCAGAAAACTCATTTTGCTAATTGTGCTCAATGTATCTTTGAAGCGCGGTTGGAAGGCCGGAGAGTAACCAAAGAAAGAGGGAAGCAGCAACAAGAAGTAAAAAAGACAGAGAGGAAAGGATGAAAGCTGTCTCCACTTTAAAGTGGATTAGGGGCACACAGCACTGAAACAATGGGAGGTGAAAAATCAAATTAGGCCTCCGAAAACATCAAACGAGGGAGGCCAGGAATAGCTAAGCTTCCTCGGTCGCTAATCTGTTGACTCAATGTGAGTGATACACGCTGCTATTCACCAGCGCAGGCAAGCTGTTCTGCTTCTCTTCGCCTCTGTGTGCCATGTTTGACTTCTTTTCTCAGCTGCCCCCCTTTTTTTTCCGCTTTTTGCTTCAGCCTCGTCCTGTCCTGCCTTTTAGACTTTGGCTTCAAAAGTGCTGGTAGTCAGGTACCGCTGATGTCAGGCTAGAAGACATTAGCTCCAGAAAATGATATTTTGTGATTATAATAAAAAGAATAATAAAAAACGGCTGAATGACTGAACTGTGCTGCACGGTTCCTCCTCATTTCTTTCTGTTTTGTTCTCCAGTGTTTTGTTTTTTCGCTTCCCTGCTGACACTCGTGCTTTTCAGCTTTGCTCACTGTACATATTCCATATCTATATTCTTTTCCTTGGATTTTTGTTTCCTTTCATCATCTGCTGTCAGTTGTGCTCCCTGTGGGATCTGACTTCACAGGAGTGAAACTTACATAGAAATGCCCTTCTATGTATAAAAATACCCCTTATAATAAAAACACACCGCATAACTTGGACTTGGGGGTTGGGTGTATAAATAAGGTGACTCAACACAGAAAGGCAGCCAAAATAAAAATGTGAAAACCAAAGAAAAATAATGATGCCCTAACTTCAAGCACAAGAAATCTGAGGCCTTAGATGAGGCTATTTTTAATGTCTTAACCTTTTTCTTTCTTTATGTTATGCTTTAAGTATGTTACCTCTATGTCCCCGTGTACTTTTCCTCCTATTCCCCTCAAACTTCACTGTCTCTGTATAGATAAATCTATTTTTTTTTAATCCAACAACATCCCTGAAATATGCATGAGTGTGGAATTACTTTCATAGTGGCTAGTGTAAATCCAGTATCAAGACCCTTCAGTGCACTCACAGTCTACAACTGGGTGTCTGTGGCACTAGAGTTTCCTTACAAAATGACTTTCTCTCCCTCCACCCCTCCCACAGTTCCCAGTAAAGAAGAAGAATGCCCCAGCAGCGATGCATGTTCCATTGTTCACGCTCTGCCTCCAATTTGCTCTCCACATTCTGCGGCCTCGGCCGAGACGTTACGCCGGCTTAAGGGACAAATCGCACACACAAAAAGGGAGAGAAAGAGAGAAAGACAGAGGTGGGGGTCGGCGAGGAAAAGATAGTGTGAGAGGAGAAGAGAGAGGGGAGGGAGAAAAGGGCTAACCCTCTTCACAGCAATGCAATTATAGTCTGCATTTGAAACCAGTGGGGTTTTGTGGCAGCCTCTCTTGCTCTTTCTCTCTCCATCACTCTCTGTACTTTAGCGCCGAAGCTAATAGCCATAGCCACAGCAATTTCTACGGTACATGACATTAACATGGTAGCGTGTCGCCGACAAAGGGAGGCATTCAAAGGGACTTAGAAAAGAGCAGCGGTTTCGCCTGGTTAAGTAGGCCTCAACCTGCCAAGACTGCAAGACAGACAGAAAGCTAGTGTGTTTATTACCCAAGCCACCTAAGGAGAGGAGAGGAGAGGAGAGGAGAGGAGAGGAGAGGAGAGGAGAGGAGAGGAAGATAAATTAGACAGAAGAAAAGCAATAACATCCCATTTCCCATGATGTCTGTGCTCTTCCCCTTTAGGTCTGTCACAAGTGGCCCTTTAAATATGCACTGCTGAAAAGTGGAAGGCATTCACACAAGTCAAAGAAACCTTACCCCCCCAGTGTCCAAGAAGAATTTAGACGCTTAAAATGATGCCATAAAACAGCACCGCACAGGGAATAGCACACCAAATAGGATTGGGTTTCCTTTTACATACAAGTAAAATTCAACACATATCTGGGACCACCAACTATGACAGCTGCTTTCATTGGTAGAATTCATATAAGCAGAAAGATAATACATGTTGTGGAAGCATGTGTGTGCGTGAGAAACAGGTGGCTGGATTTATAAATTGCCATACAGTAGCAATGATTTTTGCCCTTTTTGAGTGATATCCTGACCAATTTGTGTGGCCATGTGTTTCCCATAATGCCAGATTCTCCACGGGGCCTTGAGATGAATATACAATGAGAACACTGTGCCACTGTATGATAATCCCTTACACACATACAGAGATGCACATGCATGCAATTATTCTACAGAGTATTTCAACAAGTATGTAAACATTTCCCAAATATTATATTTGGGGTGCTGTAAATGTATAGTTGCAGGAGCGTCTGCCACTGTAGCTTTGCTGCATTTGTTCTAATATTCTATATAAAAATTTCCAGCAAATACTAACTTGTCCTCATGGCTTCCCTGAAATGAAGAAAACAGGTCAATCTATAGGTTTCTATCGTCCTCCTTAAATAAATATCCTACAAGAACATTGCTACATTGTGTCTCTGTAGAGCATTGTTCTAAAGACTAAAGCCTGCTTGTCTATATCTTTGACACACACACACATGCACACACACACACAAGGATGTGTGAGGTGAAAATAGGGACAGATGAGCAGAAGGCAGAGTTAGTCAGTGGCTGTGGGTCTGACACAAAAGACGTTTCCAAAAGAGAAAGTTGCGACGCACAAAGAGAGAATGAAACGCAGGAGCAAGACGGCCGCCTGGACACATAGGAGGTGGAGGAAGAAGCAGAAGAGGGGGAGCAGGCTAAAAGCGAGGGTAAACTCCCACATTCAAACACACACACACACACACACACAAAACAACAGAACCCCTGCTCCATTCAAAAGACCATCTGTGGCTTGAAATGGATGAGTGTTGTGTTCAAAAACATTTCTGTTTTAATTCTTGTGCCTCCCCGAGTGGGCGGAGCAAAGGGGGGTGGGGGGGGGAGAGGGAGGCAGGCGTGAAAGGTCCTGTTTTTCCGTCCTACCAGCTTCTTTTAAAAAAAATAAAGGGAAGACCGTAAATAAATAAATGAGATATACAGGAGTGTGTGTGTGTGTGTGTGTGTGTGTGTGTGTGTGTGTGTGTGTGTGAGGGCCCCTTTAACATAGGCCCAGCTACACAAACCAAATTACACGGGGCGAGGTGGACAGACACAGCTATTTTGGAAACAAAACCACTCTGAAATGTGGCATTAGGGACACATGGAGTGACTAACCGGGACAGACATTTAGGGCCAGTTTAGGAAATCCACCATATCCCACTTGTTAGCAAAATACACGGCCAATGACTTTAATGCCAGAGAAGCCTAATTTCATTTTAGCTTAATTATGCATTTTTCCTAAGATATGTTATTCCAAATAAACAAATAAATAGAATTTTCCTCAGAGGATTATTTATATATATTCTTGATTGTATTACTTAGTATATGTGAACCCAGAGCTATCTACACTGTGTTACTGCTAATTAATGGTCCATTTCATTCATATTGTGTGATGTTTTCTCTCCAAATTGATTATAATAATAATAAAAAAAAAAATGTGAGGACCAGAAGTTAGTAATCAGGATTTTATGTCACCTTAAGGTTAGTTTGAGATACTAATGTAAAAATCATCCTTTCGTACTTCTACTTATAGTCAAGTATATTTTTAGGATTCAGTTTTAAATATTTGCATTTTTTACAATCACTCTAACATAAATCTAATAATTAAAAAGTCACTTAAATAATAACTTTTGAAATAAAAAAAAAATATAGTCACACTACGCTTGTTGTTTTCCCTCTTTGCTGCATCTCTCCCTCCCCTCTCCAGATTGAGTACCTCCAATTCATTTGCACCCCCCTCCGTGTCAATTAATTAAGTGCACGCTTTTCTTTGGCCGTGCACACCAATTACCATGAGATAAATATGCATTAGCTGAAATTATCTTGTCTTGTCTTTTACCCCCCCCCCCCCCCCCCCCCCCCCCCCAACCCCCCCTTTGCACCCCTGTTCTGATGTTCACGGTAATTTGCATCATGAGTATTTTTAAATGCGTGTTAATTAGGCCCAGGTATTAGGCTTTACCTTGATACGGGACCTGCAGAACGTGTTCAAGTGTTTTTACAGCCAGTGGGAACCTGACATCTTTTAATTAAAGGGTACAAATGAATTGAGAGGCATTTGCATATGGTCTAAGTATATAGTAAGACTTCATTTTTTCACAATCATTATTGCAATTAGGTGAAACAGCAGCAAGATCAGCTGAAGCAATACTCATATGTAATGTATATTTAAAAAATTCTACTTCTCCGGAGCCTCTAACTTTAAAAGCGTAGATGCAGTATAATACTACTGGCCCACTTTTAAAGCTGAAAAATGTGATCCCTTCCCATAACATGATGCCAGTGGCCTTCTCCAAACTTCCTGCAAGATAATCAAATAATGGGCCCAGAAGTCGATTTTCTCTAATAGGCATAGGGGCAATTCAAACGATAGACTTCATAGCATTACATCACTCACAGAGCACTCTGACAAGCCATTTACTGACAATGAATTACCTCACTGCCCATAAAAACTAAACTAATGTGAAATATCACATATTTTAATCAACTTGGAGGAGGGGGGAAAAAGTATTGCTCTTCTCAAATATTTGGACCAAGGCCGGACATTTTGGAGTAAGGCCTTAATTAAATTAACATGGGCTATATTTGATTTGTGCCCATTAAAAACTCTGAGCTTTATGGCGTAATTCCTGAAAAGTATCACGGGAGGTTAATGACTAGTAGAAAAAGACCGTGCGGGTTTTTTAAATTGCGTTTGGACAGTGTTTTATTGTCCAAAACTAAATTCAGGAAAGTGATTCTTCAACAGGTTCTCTTAGTGCTGCGCGGCATTAAATCAAAAAAAGGGGGATTCATTTAGTGTTTCTGAAAAACTAAGTGAGGAGTGGAAGGGGAGGATGAATAGGGCGTCTGCAGCTAATACATTCTCTTTCACACGTGTACTCGTCGCACAGAGGGTCATTTCACCGGGAACTTACTCTTAAAGAAATCAATTATCACAGAAAGAAATCAATAATATTTTAAAGAGATAACTAACATGCTGTGAAAATAAGTTGCCGCAGCAGTATTGTAATTATAATGTATCTTTTAACTATTGACACTGAGATCCGCAGACACACAATTCAACTATATAGCAATATGAGTGACTGTAGGTTGTCAGTGGAGGGATTCAATGGGCAATATGGATTTTCTACATGACTGCAAATATTTAAAAATATTTCAGGCTAAGCAATTTAAAAAAAAATGTTTTTTTTAATCAGTGAATTAGGCTGGATTTTCTATATCCTCCTCCTTATCATATATCCCATAAAAAGGCCAGCAGTTTGTACTATTTCTCAGTATTTATCAGTTGCACTCAGTCACCACACAATATGAGGGTTTGCCTACACGGGCAATTCTTTAAAACGATCAATTTATTGATATTTTTATTCGTATCATGGGATTTGTTGACAATAAGAAAAATACAAAATATTGCCAGCCTTCTTTGCTCTGCTTCCATAGCAGTACTTTACCACATGAGCCTAATTTGTTTGTGCTGTGAATTTTGTTGTGACCCAGATTCATCACAGGCCTTCCATCAGAATCTCTGAGAGCGCGAGTCCAAGAGACAGAGACAGAGCGCTTCATTAAGTCAAATGAGAAGCTAAAGATTGCTTACTGACCGCTTGCTGAGCACTAAATTCTCCCACATAACAACGCCTGAATGGCTGAGAAAAAACATGCAGAGTAGTGTCAGTGTGTGTGTGTGTGTGTGTGTGTGTGTGTTTGTCTATGAGACCTCTTGTTTCTTGACCTCTGGACCCTCAGTCCAAGCAGATCTACTCACACACAGGCTGACAGGACCCCCCACTCTCTCCTTGTCTCGGTATCAGTTATCATTTGTCCAGACTAAGAACACATCATCTGCCTCAACTTTAGTGGACGCACTTACTCAAAATGCTAATTTTCAGTCCACCATTTTTCCTGATGAGATTCTCGTCACTTGGTTTTTGTTCAGGAGTGTGTGTGTGTGGTTGTGTGTGTGTATCTGTGGGAGAGTTAGGAAAGCAGGGGGTCTGTCCTCCCCATTCAGTGAAAGAAAAGCAGCTTGTCAGCATTATGAGCTTTCCTTCTTGAAACCATAGGCCGTTTAGTGCCTTGTGCATGGGGAATTGAACCCCTGACATTGCACAATCAGTGCCTTGCTCAACTGGCCATTTTTACTAAATTTTCTCCCTTTTTTTGTAATTTCCTGAGATAAAGAAATGCAGCTGTTTGTTGATCCTTAATCATTCAAAATTAGGAGTTTTGCGCACAATTTCAATTTTATGTCTAAAATCAGTCCTGAAAGTAGAATTGATAGACTGTGGAAAAGGGGCAATGACTAGAGGTCAGCAAAGGGGATGGGTCAGTTGTGTGTGTGTGTGTGTGTGTGTGTGTGTGGGAAGGGGGGGCATTAAAGGGTGAAAAAAGGGTGCCTCATGGAGTCTGAATGCCACCACCCAGTAGGCCGTGAAATCAGAAACCCTTGCCAACAAGGGAGCCACCCGCACACCAGCCGCTCTCAGTGTGTGTGTGTGTGTGTGTGTGTGTGTGTGTGTGTGTGTGTGTGTGTGTGTGTGTGTGTGTGCGCGTGCGTGCGTGCATGCATGTGAGAGACGATGCTCCTCTGGGGAAAGCGCAGTCATGCAAGGTATCACCCAGCTTCTCCGTCTGCTATCTCCTGTCACTCCCTCTCCTCCATTCTCCCCGGCTCTCCAAAGCACTTCATGTCCACGTACGTTATGTCACAAAGTTGTCTATCACCCACGCTAAAGTCTAAAGAGTTGATGGGAAGAATGAACCTCTTACACATAATAACATAATATTATTTTTTACGATGAAGCATAAAAAATGACTAATTCCAAGTTAAAGAAAGCTACCTAACCAAATACCCTTCACCACCTTCACCACAAGAAATGCAACAGTAATGTCACTAAAGTTTACATATATTTGTGGCAGGAAAAAAAAATCCCAATAATATGAAACAATACATTGACCCCTGTTGCCTAAAATATCTCTTTAAGAGATTAAGTTAATTTAAATATACACATTGTGCACTGAGAATAAATGAAAAACACGAATGACCACAGAGAAAGGTCGCTGTGTCAAAGCATTGCTGTAAAAAAAAAACACCTGTTTCCCACTCTGGCTTTTTTTTAATGTTCTTAAGGAAAAACGTTTCTATTTGCATGTAAAGTTTACTTCCCTCCCTTTTCCTTCAATGCTTTTACCAAAAAAACATCCCCCACCCCTCCACCCCATCCTTCCCCCTCTCCTCTCTCTGTCTTTTCTTCTTTAACAAACTCGACTCTTTTCTCAGTGTCTCGGTTAGCAGGCCTGATTACCATGCTGCCGGTGACTTTTCCCCTCTTGTCTCACTCTCACTCTTTCTAAAGGGTACTTAATAAAATTCTGAGTCTGGTCTTGGTGCGTGTGTTTGTGTATGTGAGAGAGAGAGAGAGACAGTGAGAGAGGGAGAAGGAGACAGAAAGACTTTCCCCTTGTTTTGTTTCTCACTCTTTCTCTAAAGGGTACTTAATAAAATCTGAGTCCTGCGAGGTCGTGTCACAAAAGCATGGCACGTCTCTCTCTCTCTCTCTCTCTCTCTCTCTCACACACACACACACACACACACAGCCCTTAATTTCCATTAGAGAAGAGGAACGCCGAGCTTTCACAAACTAGCATCTGGGGGTTGCAGTTCATTCTCACTCCAGTCTGCACAAGTATATAGTTTGGCCAGACAAAGAGAGCGCGAAGCAAAATAAAAGCCAAGAACTGTCTACATGTTCTGCTGCAAATACATGTTACTCCAATTATTGAGAAACTGTAAAAGAGATCCTTGGAAGTATGTAAAACTGAATTTTTAAAAAAAATTGTTTTACATTACAATTCGTAGAGATTTGCAATTTGTGCAGTTTAAGATACTTTTTTTTCTGAAGTACTTAAAGATTCCATCTAGACTTTCATAAAATTACTATTTGCTCGTGTAACAGTACCGTTAAATTTTTAGTGCGAAACTTTTGTCTCCCCCTTTAGGCAGTACAGGGGAATTACAGTGTCGCTGTGCGCCTATAATGGATGTCTCAGATGAAGAAAAGCCATACACAGCCTCTGCGTTTGTCCTTGATATCAGTCACACTCTTTTTCAGACTATGACCCTTCTAAATAGAGAATTGCATTTTTATCTTGAGCATTAAAATTTTTTTTCTTGGATGTTTTCTATTTTTTTTTTCCTGCCTCAATCTGTGCCACGCTCATACCTGCTGCGGCACGCCATCTAACAGGCACTTCTCTCTTTAGCTCTGGAAAAACCAGTCATGTCTATAGTTGACATAAAATGCTACTGCTGTGCCAGCATATGAATAACACCACAAAAACACTACATTTAGACCTCTGACATGCTGCAAAATACCTCATTCTGTTGGCTTAATCCGCAACTTACCTGGCAAAGTTTACAATCTAACGACCATTAATTTATACATTCCAGCTTTATGATCACATGCATTTCTTCTCCTTTCTTGAAAAATAAAGAAAAGAACTGGCTTTATTTCTAAAGATCAAGAGATCTTTAGAAATAAATAATAGAATAATAGAATTTAACCTTGAACACTAAAAAAACGGCCTTGACTCGTGGCTTTCAGACCAGTTATTATACTAGTGAAGTTGTGCATATAAATCTTTTTTTTGGTGAATGGTGTCTTTAAGATGTGACCAATTTGATTTTATTATTAAAAAAAAAAAGTCTAGCAGAGGCAGGCCGTTACTGGAACTGATCAGCGCCGTTCCCAAATCTGGACGCGAAGAAGAAAAATGTTTATTCTGTATACCTCTCTAATCATTTAAGGGCTTGAAGGATTCATCTGTAACAACCAAATATGGGCTTCCCTTCTGCAGGAAGACTAATGGCTTTAGTATTAATGAAACTCTTTCTTTCTCGGGATGAGAAATTAATCAAAGATAGAGTGGGAGAAGGAAGATATTAAAAGTTTAAGTGGGGCTAAGTAATTAATTACCCTCTCAGAAAGCATCTGACAAAGATAAACTCTTCCAAATGAAGATTTGTTTTTTGCATATACACTGTCCAAATGAGTATATCACAAACGGCAGTAATGTGTGCAAGAAATTAAAAAGAGATAAAAGAATGTTGGGAAAGGTAAACAGCGGAAGACACAAATGATAACAGAGTAAAATGGAGGGAGCAGAGAGAAAGAGGAGGTTGAAAAGTGAGCAACATGTGAACTGTAAAGAAAGACCAGGATTTAGCAGCTGAAACAAAGAAAGGAAAGGAACAAGGTGGGAGGAATGAAGGCAAAAAAAGAAAAGAAGCATGAAAGAGAGAGTGGAGAGGTGTGTAAACAGTAGGAGAAAACATGCCGGGGAAATGAAAAAGAAATATAAGCGATAACAAGCGTTACGAGAAGAAACCAACAGAACCAGCAGGCAGAAAAGTAAAGTCCGGGTGGAGCGCAAAGGGAAGAAACTCTTCTCATCCACTATTTCACCTTCCTTTCCTTCATCTCCTGACACCCTCCTCCTTGTCCTTATCCTCCCCTCGCTGTTAAATTATTCAGGACCACTTCTGCAGCATGCTTGATTAAGTTTTCATTTCTGCAAATTACCATTCGGAAACGCGCCACGCTACTGAATCACATAACCACTACAAGCTACAAGGCTGTTTACCTGCTGGTGTACAGAAAGCAAAGGAGGTATGCAAAGAGAAAACAAAGGCGGCATAAATGATTACATTATACCTTAATCATTTCTTTGTATTGTTGTGATCATTACGTATTGCAAACCTCTTTGTCAACACTGCTAATTCTTCGACAGGCACGCCACTAAAGCATCTTTCAATTTAATTGCAAATTACACCCTGAAAAGGAGACAGAAGGAGAGGCAAAAATACAGACAAGGAGAGGCAAAGGCTGCTGTTCCCCTCTCTAATCTACTGTACATACATGGTGATGTACTGTGATTGCACAAACAGTCAATAGGTCCCATTAGGAAGAACAATTTGAGGAAGACCAAACATTTTGCACCCATTTAAACCGCTATTAGTGTGAATGGACTGTGGTCACTTTTCAGCTATTTGAAGTGTTTGGCACCAGATGCCTTTATTGCAACTCTGCCTGACTAATTGAGATTCAACCTATTTTGCCCAAGTAGATCTATTGGCAGTTAAAAAAGAAATCTAAATTAAAGCTGCACCGAAGTGGAAGGAGTTCAAGATGAAAAACCAAAAAACCAAAACACAGAGAGCACTGACTCTGCTACCCTCTGTGCAACAGTTAATGTGTTTTAGTTACATGTTTTAGTTTTATACACTACAACTTTCCTGGTTTTGGTTCACGCTCCCTGCTAACACCAGTCTGGGTTTCAGCACAGGAAACCTGCTATGCACCAAACCCTGGACAGGTTACCAGTCCATCACAGGGCTGACACAGACTGAGAGCGAGCCATTCAGTGTCACATCCACCCCTGATTCACAAGACTTTAGGCTGTGGGAAAAATTCAAACAACTGGGGAAAACCCACAGAAGTGCAGGAAGAAGATGAAGACTCCACACTGAAAGGCTGCGCTAACCAATGTGCACAACTGTTTTCTAACACATTTTACTATCCTTACCTATATCATGGAAATAGTGTGTGTTCTTTTTGTCACAACTGACTTAATTCAGTCAATAATTCCCTCAAAATTCCAGCTTCTTCCACTAAGTGCAAATTGGTTTTCATCTCTTGGTGGAACAGGTGGTCGAATGCAGGGGTCTGCGCAATTGTCACCTTGCATCTTACATCTTCTAGAGCACCCCGCAGAGCATCCTGCATGCAGCCCATCATGACTATGATCAGCAAGTAGAAGGAGTCCTTTGGGGCGAGGCAAGCAGCAGTTAGGGAAATAATAGTGCTTAGAATGAAGGACATGCATGTCTGAGCCATGGAGAAGCATTGGGAGGTGTACAGGCGAACTGTACGGCAGGAACTCTTTATATTGTTGTTTCTACAAACACGCTATGATTAGGAAGGGCAGGGTCCTAGTAGGGGAGAGGACTGTGGCTGTGGGTACTGCGTATGTACATGTATGTCTTGTCTTAACGCAAGCGCAACCGTGCTGTGTGCGGAACTAAGTAGTCTCTGAGGCCCACTAAGGCAGTAGGTATCCAGCTCTTGTGAATCAACCTAATAAATTTCACAGGAAACCTGGACTAGATCCCCATGGAAATTACAAAGCAATTATTAAAATACACACACACAAACAAATATGATCACACCACATGCACTTTTCCTCTTCTTATACCTCATTAGCGCCAATATTGGTTTGTGTAGAAGCCGGGTAGATTTATGGTTAGGTATGTGTGCAGACAGCTAATCAGCAACAGACCACAAAAGACCCCTCTGTGGCTACAAGATAAAGATAACCATCAGTCCAGATACAAACATGTACGCACCTGTAGCTAGCAGATAAGCAACGGCCTTTCATGATAGAAAGAACAGGTTCTGATTTACTACTTTGGATAACTGTAGCAAAGTGCCTACTGATTATGCTTCCCTCACAATGTGTGTATGTGTGTGTGTGTGTGTGTCAGTTGGCAGCTGATTTGTGTAGTCACGCTGATGAAAGCAATTTGTCACTGAGTGGTGACACCTGTGTCAGCTGGTATCATGTACAGTGTACCGCTGCATCTGTATCGTATTGTGAGGTTCCTGCTGAAAGGTTGTGTCGTTAATTTATGGCCGTCTCCCACGGTGAAACATCCAACACGGTTCTTCCTGTAGAAACTGACAGTGGATGGTGGATTAACTGTCCACCTTCAGTCTCCCTCCCGTCTCTTTCTCTTCCTCTCTTTTCTTTGCCTCACTGTTTCTCCGGCCTCGTTAAAGACCGGCCCCTAATTAGTGCTTGTGGAGTCCGGTGATATGCAGTCCTCTATCTTTCTGACACATGCTAAAGCAGACATTTATTTTAGTGGTCACTGGTCTTTCCCTTTGTGGCCTGGACAGTGCCTGATTGTTTACATGCTGTGTTTTTCACTGACTTTTGTCCCTCATTTAGAACAATTGCTCTTTTTCTCCCTGCTCTTGTTAAATTAGACAGCTCTCAGACCAGCGCTGGCTCTGTGTCACAGAAACGCAGGCTCATCATTCATTGTAGTTGAACCAATCATAATGCCCCAGGAGGGATAAAATCGCAGAATACATTACTAAAAAAATGAGCAAGCTTTTAGATCACTTCACAGTATAGCATAGTATTTATAGCATGTGCAAAGAAACAGTAATCTTTGGATGTGCTATCTGCCTCCTTCATTTCCTGTTCTTTTCTGGGTCCAAATTGAAATCATGTCAGTCAATTTAAGCCTTGTCTCTGTTCATTTGAAGCTCTGGGAGCAAAAAGTTGAAAAAAAGATGGGGCTGTTTAAAGTTAGGGCTGTCACAAAATTAGATGATCACTTCACAGCATCTATGAAGTACAGATGATCAGTCACACTCTTCTATAACTTTGTTTCTTATGTTTTTTCTTTCTTGGTAAATTCACTAAACTGGAGTCATTGATATATATATATATATATATATATATATATATATATATATATATATATATATATATATATATATATATATATATATATATATATATATATATATATATATATATATATATATCACGGTTATTGTAAATATGTGTCTACTCTAAATAAATGCTCTGATACATTAGTGTAAATAAGATTTTTACAAACAGCTGACTTTCAGTGGCATGTAGTGCATGGAGCTCACTGCCACTGACTAAATAACAAAATAAAACCCTGAGATATTCATGTTAAGCAAAAACATACAAACTATATTAAAGCTACAATTCACTGGGTTCACATTGACAGAAAAATGCACTCACATTTCAATCAAAGCCCTGAGTGACACTTTGACCCAACACTGGACTGACATTGTATTTATACAATATTTATATGTCATTTCCTGAACTGTGTTAAAGCTAAATGTTGTGCATGGCACCTTTAATCTTTGCTTTTCACTTTTGTGTTTTTGTCTTGTGTTACTGCATCTCTCTCTCTCCCACTGCCGTGATCTGTTCCTCTCTCTCTTTCTCCCCTTCTGTCTCTCTCTCAGGGCTGAGGCCATAGATCTCTCTAACAGGCACTATCTGCAGCCCTAAGCCCTAATGAGGCATCATAAGGCGAACAGTTTGCAGCAGCACCGCGCTGCTCTTTTATTTGCCAAACCATATCTCTTCCTCTCGCCCCCTCCCGACTGCCCTCTCTTCGTCTCTCAATTGCTCTATCAGTCTGCCCTGCTCGCCATATCTCTCCCTCTCTGTCTCTTTCCTCCCCAGATTCTCTCCATCTCCTCCCTGTCTCTCACCCCCTCTCGCTCTCTCTTGGTCTTCCCGCCATTGTGTTTTATCTCTCTTCTCATTCACCCGTTGAGCTCCACTCTCCCCTGTCGTGGCGCTTTGAATCATATCTGGCCGTCTACATATGCTAAAGCCTGTGTAATTACAGCAGCTCTTAAATAAAGACACGCTCCTAAAGCTGTCAGCTGGAATCACAGCTAAACAAGGCAGGAGGGGCCTCCCAGCAGCAACAAAGCTGTCATAGATAGCTATGGATTTATCACCAGCAAGAACAAGAGGAGGGGGGGGTAGTGTGGAAAAGATGGATATTTCACATATTGTCTCACATAATGGAGGTTAAAGTTTATTTATGTTTTTGTTTGGGAGAAAATGAAAACAGATGAGTGAACAGAGGGAAGAACACATCTTTATCTCTCAAGTTGGGATATGTTTAACTGTTTGAAGGGATTAACTGGAATAGTTAACAGTGCCTTCTGGGAAAATGATGCAGGCAAAATGATGTGAAACTAGTAATATGATTAATGTAGAGCTACACAATGACTGTATATATCAACTCTTCAGTTCTTCAGAGATCACCACTGGAACTCATCTGTGAGTTCACACTTGCTGATAGCCACCCTGGAAAAATACTGCTCACCTGACCACACTCTTTGGCAAGGGTGCCTGAAAACACAGCGTGCATTATCAATCCCCAAGCCTTATGGCAGCTCTTTAAAACAACACCATGTCAGAGAGTCTCCATTCCACCACCCCCCCCCCCCCCCCACCCCCCCCCCCCCCGCCAAACAAAGACGTCTATTCAAGCCTAACATATCACCCCGGCCATAAACTCTTCCTGTCTCTCAAAATGTAACAGCTAGGGATGAATTTCAAGCGCTGGGCTTCTGTATATCATCTGTCTGTCTGTTCTCGAGCCGACTGTACGGCTAAATGAGAGATCCATGTGATGGGCGCCTGCTCTGTTTTTCTTCCAGCAAAGACCTCTTCTGTTCTTTCCTCCTCGTGTTTGCTTCCCCGCATTTTTCTTCTAGAACTTTTCTCATGTAGCCTCCTCCATCATCACCTCAAGTCTCATGCGTTCTTCGACGTTTCCTCCACCTGCCCCGTCTTCCCTGATATACATCTTTGTCTTCTCTCATCTTCCTCCCCATCCTCATCCTCTCACTGCTCCTCCATGGTCTACCTCCATTTCTCCCTCCCTCCCTCCCTCTCTCTCCCTTCCTTTCTTGACTTCTGTAATTCATCAGTGCAGGCAGCAGCGCAGATTGATCAGCCTCTAAAGGCAGTGCCATGCGTCCTGCTGATGTTGCAGTAACCTCTGCTGAATAGTGAGCAGTGTTTGTGTGCGTGTAGGTGTGTGTGTGCGCACACATGTGTGTGTGTGTGTGAATGGCGCAGAGGGAAAGTGGAGGGGACATTTTTTAAAATGTATTAATCGTGGTGGTAACGGGATGAGAGTGGCTGCGACAGCCCCATCTTTTGAGGGAGAGGCCACACGTGACACACACAGACACACACACATGCCTGCATATGCACGCACACAGTCGCGTTCTAATATCCCGAGGGTTCAGCGCAAGTGCTTTACACCCTCGTATCAGCCAACAAACACAGATATCTAAAATGCAATCCTCACCACGCAGACACACAAACAGACACCACCTATGGGGAAATACCAGGCAATTTATCACTAATCACTAGACACCCTAACTTTGTATTCATCTGGATTTCCTATGATTAATAGCTTTCCGCAGCAAACTTTATCTCTCCGAAAACTGGATTTGAGTGTGTACGTGTGTGGGAGTGCTCCACAGTATAAGCAGACATAAACCACTGTTTAATTGTTTGGGGAGAGCGTGTTGGATTAACTACAAGATTACCTCTTCTATTGCACCTTTGTCTACCTTTGACCTCTTTTATTTTATTGTCTTCCTTTCACTCACTTGGGCTCTGGATACATCTGGTCAAATTCTGGGTTTAAAAAGGAAATAGAAATTTTTTTGTTTTTGTTTTTTTTAGTATTTAGTGATATTAAGTTTGGTTTTTCTCTGTGCCATCCACCCTTTTACCAGTAACAGACAAAGTCACGTTCAGAAAAACAGTGTGTCCTGCTTCAATTATTTTAGCTGACGAAAACAAATATTTTAATATCCAATGAATTTGAAATTGAATCTTTCACAAAGGCCTTTCTTATGATCAAAACAATATTTTGTGGAATTTTAGTACAAACCAAAAAAATGTGGTTCTGTCTCTGCTGTAAGCAGTTTTTCACAAACCCTGCGTGATAAAGGATAACTCAAAGTTTCTGGAGTAATTCAGAATCTTTTTATTAACTCACACCATTTTGGCTTTGGATGCTAGATCGTGTGTGGTCGAGCTTTCTGCAAGACTGGAGAGGAAAAGGAGGAGGTGGAGAAGAGGAAAGAGGAGATGAGAGGAAAGAGGAGGAGGAGGAAGGGATGAAGGCGACAGAGGAGAGAGGAAGCGGAGAAACCGGCGAATAGAGGAGAGGTGACAAGGCTTCGGGGACAGACAGAGGCATGAATAATTTATCAACACTTCTGATGGACAGATTAGGGGAAAAAATGAAGAGAGACGGAGCAAGAGAAAGAAAGATGTGGTGGGGTGGAGAGAGAGAGTGAGAGAGAGGAAGCAAGATTGAAAGCAGGAGGAAGGGGAGGAATGAAATGACAAACAGAAAGAGAAAGAGAAGAAGAAAGCAAGTGAAGGGTGGAGGGGCCACACACTGGAGCTTTTTGATCCTAACAAACCCCTCTCACCCTGACACCACCATGCCATCTGTGGCCCGATCTGTGTGTGTGTGTGTGTGTGTGTGTGTGTGTGTGTGTGTGTGTGTGTGTGTGTGGGTGTGTGTGTGTGTGTGTGTGTGTGCGTGTGTGAGGGGAACAGAGGAGACAGTGACAAAGGAACAAGGAGACGGAAACAAATGCAGACAAGGGATGTATATTATATTTTTACAGTTTCACATTCATTCATATGCTCCTTACTAGCAGAATAGATATCTACATATGTTATGTAACAAACAATATGTGTAAAATTTAGCTTGGAATAGCTGAGCCTTCTTTATCAAGCTCCTTAACATGTTCCCATCATATCAAACCTGCTAGAGGTTTGTAGGCCACAAAATACTACACTGCACAGCACAATATTTCATGTACTGTGTGTAGCCATGCTGATTATAAACAATTTAACTGAGACCTCCGCAGTCATCACATCGCTCCTTTTAGGTCATATAAATTAAAAGCGTCAGCTGGGTGACATGCACCTTTAATTCACCAGGATTTGAATATTTAAAGAGGCCGTGGTTAATTTGTCAACTCTGGTCGAATGTCACAATTAGCATTCTGACCACTTATTGATGTGTGTGTGTGTATGCGGGTGCGTGGGTTTGTGTATTGATGTTGAATTATGAATGCAGTGATGACAGAACTGGGGTAGTCAAAGTGCCCTCAGGTGCTATAACGTATTAACATATGCACACACGCACGCACACACACACGCACACACACACACACACACACGCAAACAGAGGAAACATGTTCTGCTTTCTGGTATTTTATTCATCTAACTGTAACTGACACCTGTCTCTCTATCTCTCTCACACACACACACACACACACACACACACACACACACACACACACACACACTCACACACACACACACACACACACACACACACACACGCTAACCATCATCAGCGTCTACAAATCCGTCACTCTTCTTCACCTGCTTTGACTTTCACATGTTCTTTTTGTCCTCTCTCATTTTCTCTTCCTCTTCCTCTGCTGGCCTCCGGTGCACCTGCCTTTCATTACCGCGCCCGGCACTTTTCAGCTTATACCACTGACCGTGTATGTGTGCATGTGTGTGCGGTGGCGAGGTCAGCATGTGGCCTGTCGACATTATACCACGGCATAACCACGCTGCAGACAACAAACCCACCGTGTCGAAGTCTTTACCTCCTACCACACAAACTGCCATGACCGGTTGCCCCCAGTGACCAGCCATTACCACAGACCTTGCACCGTGGTGCCGGGGTAGGTCGCAAGACATGTGACCTAACAGTGAGCGCAGATACTCACAGATATGTGCAACAAACCTCCCTGACATTGATGCAAAGTCAGTGTTGTTTTTCTAGCACGGATTCAAGCCTGGCAGAAATCTAAAGGCGGGCTTGCAGTGACACGCTTAGAGAGACCTGTCTACTGTCCCCCTCAAATTAACAGAGCACTTTAGCATCTTTCAGCTCATTGTTTTGGTTTTCCAGCTAGCAGCTTTAACGTTTTGAGTTCTCATCGACTAGCTAAAGCATTTGTATTGAAAAGCTTGTGAAAAGCCCCACAGTAATCTAGTACCATGGAGAACACAGACACAGTTAGGTGGTGAACACAGTGGATCATTTAGCAGCTAAAGAGCCAAACTGGAGCTGTGGACCGTGAATATTGGCCTTTCTTTCAGGTGGCCGGGAACTAAACTTCAATTGAACGTTGAAGCTGTTTTGTGTCTGGAGGGGGTGTTTTAACTGTTCATCAGATTAATTGTAAAAATTTGCAAGCTAGTTACATATTAAAGTTTTGTAATGGCAAAAAAAATCCAGGTTAATAACAGTTAATAACAGTTACCCCTAAAAGATACAGTCCATGTTAATTAATCATTTTTTGGGGAACATAGTTTGTAGTTTTCACCTATTTCAAGTCTTTATGCTGAGCTCTATAAACAGTGAAGCTAAACCTATGTGTATATTGCATGATTTTTTGTTTAAGGTATAAAAGAGATTTGCTTTGCTTTATGTCTTCCTGCCAAAAAAGGAAGAGGCTAACTTTATCTTGATTTCTGTTAGAGTGGGTTTCGATCAACAACCACTCCCTTCTAAATGTGCTCTTTGTAAATGACTGACTTCTCCCCTCTCTGGCATCACGTCGTGAAGTGAAGACACACAAACACAGTCCAAGTCAGTAACTGCTGTCTCCTCATTTACGGGCCCTGCAGTCACTCCACAGAGTTTGGCAACGTACAACAAAAAGCTTCACCATCTTCAGGATGATTTGTGAGGTTGATTTTCAATCTTTCCATCACAACTCTAAGCTCTGACCCAGGCTTTGTGTGACAGTGCTCTGGCAATTACATGAAAGTACACAGCGGGTCCCTAACAGTCTGCAAAGCCCCGACTGGTGACATCCCATAGGTCATTAGGCTTGTGCGTTGGAAGCAAGGCAGAGCTAACAAGTGCACGGCGAGGTTTAATATGGTGTCAGTGTTAAGATGAGAGAAAAGCTTGTCTCTGTGGCATGCTCGGTTTGTGTTTCTTATACAACCCAAAGCGAGTATGTAACAAACAGGAAATAGAGCGCGGCAAATGAAAACCCTAAAGAACAACAAACTAGGTCAGGCTGTGTTTAAAGATGTGTGGTTTCGAATGAATCTCTATCTCCCAATCTGCAGTCACAAATGAGTTCATTTTATTTTCACTCATTCCACACATTTGTACAGATGATTAGTTAATAATGTTGCAGGAAAAAGTTTTATGAATGAAGGAAGGGGAAAAAAGGTTGTGTAAGACACTTGTGCGTGTGTGTGTGTGTGTGTGTGTGTGTGTGCACTCACACACACACACACACACACACACACACACATGCACACACACACACACACACACACACACTCCCCTGTTGGGTGTAGAGGAGAATCAATATGTCTTTGAATGAGGGTCAGAAGGGTTGTCTGCCCAGGGAGAGCTGACAGATTTGCTCTCTTTTGCTCTGCTAAGCCCCTACCCGCTTCTAACACCCCTTGACACACACACACACACACACACACACACACACACACACACACACACACACACACACACACACACACACACACACACACACACACACACACACACACACACACACACAGATGAAGACACACAGAGACATATAGAAAAAAAACACAGATGGAAGAGGACAGTTACACATGCACACACAGAGGGGAGAATTCCGAACATTTTTGCCACTGGGATGTGATATTAGATGTTCCACATCGAAATGAACCCTGCTACATACCCCGCTGAGTGTGTGTATGTTTGTACTGCATATGTGGGTGGGTGTGAGTGTGACACACACAGAGAGAGAGAGAGAGAGAGAGAGAAGGGTGGTGAAAGCCAGGTTTCAATAGCAGAACACGATCTACCAACACCGCTGTGGTAGATCAGGGTAGGGCAAACAACCACACAGAAAGCAAAGAAGAGAGAGTGCAATGCCCGAGGATGTAAATAAACATGCCAAGCAGTGATGGAAGCAAGCGAAGGAAATTTAGCCTCAAAGTGGGTCTTTTGAATAGACAGAATTTAAGCAGGGACAGTGTAGCTGTGTGTTTATCTGCTACCATAACAGAGAATTAGAGGATATTTTAAGCTTCTCAGAGTAGAAGGAAAAAGAAGAAGCTGTCAGGAAAAGGCAACAAAGAAAGCATCATCACTATAAGAAAAAGTAAAGAAAAAAATCTAAATAAAAAAAATGTCGTGAAGCCTCTGGAAGAGATTGTATATCCAGACAAAACCATCTTCTTGCCTTTCTGTGATGGCTTGCCAGTCACCACTGGCCGCTTGTCTTTATTTCCAGAAATATCCCTTTGGGTATAGCGAGTTGACACCCCTTAAATATTAATGGTATTCTCACATTCTGTTGCCTAAAATGTCATTCTGCTCTACACTGGGGCATTCTGCAAACTTGTACCTGATTTACTTGCTATTTTCCAACATGTTCTCATGCCAGGGATCAAATACAGTGCTTCAGTCAGATGCAGCTGGTTATGCATGCCATCTTCTTTTAAAGGCATTAGTGCGGTGGTGGAGTATGCCAAACGTTTGTCTCGGGAGCTCTGAGTTGTGTATCTTTGCTTTGCTTGGTTTACACAGCAGAAACAATTTGCCTAGGTTTAAGAAAAGGCCATCACTTAGGTTAAAATGTAGCTCTTCCAAGAAGACAAACCTGCGCTTTTAATATGATGTCAAACGGTCCTTTTTAGAAGCTTCTACACATTCAGAGTCGGGGGCACTAATCCCAGAAATGTATCTACTGCCTAACAAATATTGGTAGTTTTAAGAATCTGGCAATATTTGACATCCTTAGAATGAGAACTGGATGCATTTTATTTCTTCTTCAGTATATTTAAAGCTTAGGGCGGCCTGGATTATACTTCTCCAGAGTGGATAGCAGTTTGTGGCTTTATTGGGCCGATTTAAAGTGAATGTTTTAAAAGTGAACGGAAGAATTTTTGTACCTATAAACAAACATGAATTGATAAAGGGCGATTAGTGAGGGTAAACAGGTGTGAATGGGAGTGTAAAATCTCACAGCAAAACATAAATAAATAAATCCCAGAGCTAAGAAGATAATCACCTTACTTTCTGGATATCCCTGCTCACAATAATCATAGTAAATACAAAGCTCATCAAAGGACCCACAATCAGAACATGAATCATATTATGTGGATTGAACTGAAAATTCAGACGTTCATACTCAGTTTTTTCTCGATTTGCAATTAACTGAAGAATATTGTATGCAAGAGTAATGTATATACTGCCATCGTATTTAACACATCTATGCGTGTGTGTCTTTTTATATTATTTCATTTTACTGCTCCTCAGTTGCTAAAAAGCCAATATAATCAAATCTGACACGTGGATTCGAGCAGTGTGTGCGTGTGTTTCATGAATGTTTTTTATGTGTGTACGTCACACATGTGTGTGTGCGTCCTGTGTGCTTAACATACTAGAACAGCAATTAGTAATCACTCATGGAGCTAATGACATCAATCAATGAGCTTTTAAAACCAGCCATTTGATAATTACAGCCATCAGTGGTCACCCATGGATTCATTATAGCTGAGTTCTCTCTGGTAGTACGACGCCTCTCTCTGTCGCTGCTCACTACGTCGTTCTCCATCTGTCTCCTTTAACATCTCAAAATCATTTTAGGAAGTACTGCATTTGTCGTGTATAACTTCTTATTCCTTGTACAGCAAGCTAAGATGCCCCAGCACTGAGTATTTAACAAGTCTTTGGTAAAGTCGTCCTACAAATTATGTCTGAAAAAAGGAAAACAAAGGCGGGGAGGCAAGAAGGTGGAGATGGAAACAGGGCTGACTGGAGACAATCCTGCATAAATCAGCTGGACAGAAAAAAGAACTGAACCTGAAATTCTCTCTGAAAGAGAAAAAGAGAAAAGGGAGGTTATTCTCTCTTCCTCAATTTGACCTATTTCCCACTTTCACTGTCACATTTTACACTTTTTTTTCAAAACCAACACATTTATAGTCGTCCCTTTGATCAACAGCTGATGTTACTTTAATTAGATTCTACTTTGTGGAGTTTTAAATCTGTGGTCGTGTCACTGGCACAGAAAAAAATGTTCAGTTGTCTGTTTAACCTGCAGGTGAAACTTTACATTTTTCTTAGATTAAATTAGAAGCCAAGTTTGACTCTTTTTATATCAAATGAATAGATGCCCATGCCACAGTGCTGTTTGGTCTGTGATTTTGGTCTGTTGTTAGGTGGTTGGTGGTGCATTTCTTCACAAACACAAAAACTGCGAAAAGAAAACAGTTGAAATAAAACCAAACTCTCCGATGTGCTGCATCCAATATTAGGATGCTTTTTGTGACCTTGACCCTAAATTCAGTTTCACTCAGTGTAAATGAACTAACCAGGGGGGGGGGGGGGGGGGGGTCAGCTGACAACTCCAGCAACTGAATATGAGCTAACCTGCACATCATATAGGTGTGTGAGCGTGTGTGTGTGTGTGTGTGTGTGTGTAGTAAATAAGTGTGGGCTTGTGGATGCTCATCTGTGTGTGTGTGTGTGTGTGTGTGTGTGTGTGTGTGTGTGTGTGTGTGTGTGTGTGTGTGTGTGTGTGTGTCACGGATGCACAATTACCAGGCAGGCGCGAATCGATAGGTGCCTGCTGACAGATGGATTAGCACGGTAAACAGATGATACACACACCGCTAAATTATTCATCTGCTGAACAGTGGGCTGGGTTTCCACACACCCCCGGTGACGGGGGGAGAAGGGAAAGGGGTGTGAATAAGGAGGATGAAGATGAAGGCGAGAGCCTGAAGAGGGGATTTGTGCATATCTGTGTCTTTTTTTTTTTTTTAACAGTTTCACTGTGTTAAAATTTTTTGTCTGTTAGCTTGAAAAATTCACTGGGAGTGTGTGACTGGCAACAAAGATTGTTACCTACACTGCGGTGTGTGTGCCACAGCTCTTAACACATGGACTCGGCCACTCTAATGCCTTCTAGATATGCAGAGTCACCACAGGGTCAATGTGAAGTGTCTTGCGAGCTGTCTGGGATCACAAACACGCATGTGCGCAAACATCCTTTCTTTATCCACGTCTTTCTCTGAAGTGCGAGCAAATCCGTGATCATCGACTGTTTATGCCTTTAACAAAGTCTGCGGCGTGAATGCAATTTCACACGCATACAAAAGCATAGCGGAGGTACAGGCAGCACTGTGGATAAACCGGATCATGCACCATTATGTTTGCTGCTGCAGCATCTTTACTCTGTATAAGCAGGGGATGATTCATTTAAACCAGTGTGCTCAGATGGCCTTTTAGTTGGAGCACTTTTGAAGGCTGCCTGGTTTACCTAACTATTAAAATATGGATAAAGGCAGTGCACATATTAAGTGGACATAGCCTTCTGTACAACCTTTAAATATCTGCAGATACCAGAGTGCACTCCCAGTATTGAATAGTATAGATTCTGGGGCATGCAAATCATATGAGTGTGCACACACAGACACACATCTACACATACTCTGACATGCATATAAAACACCCAATATTGATTTGTTTCACCTTTCCAAGCGACTTTGGGGGCTTTTCTTGTAGAAGATGTTAAGCTTTCCCCTTTCTCATAAGGGTGGGGTGAGTGGGTGCAACTTTTAGAACCAAGGAGGAAGTGTCAATGGCAACATACAAATTGCCATATAACTAATCACAACTTTCATCATGAATAAAAGTTATATACAACACAACTTTGGGCCTCACTTCCAGAAAGCTACAGGTGCAAACGGTTTAGTTGCTCCTGTTGCACAAAAAAATGCACATGTGTGTGTGTGTGCATGTGCTAAGCAACGGGCAGATCCAGCTTTGTGAAGCAACAATGTATCGAGAAGTGCTAACGATCTCGAACCCACAACACCCTCTACTCTCTCTCTCTCTCTCTCTCACACACACACACACACACACACACACACACACACACACACACACACACACACACACACACACACACACACACACACACAAATCGTTCTTTCGCATCATGGCCGCCATCAGCAGGAACCAATCAGATTTGATGAATAATTCAATATTAAAGAGGGTGTGACCAAGGCAGGGAGGGGTGAGGGAATGGTGGGGTTTGCCAAGAAGTGGGCTTTTTGGAAAAGGGCCTGCTGTTTGTGTGTGTGTGTGAAAGTGAGAAAAGTGGGAGGGGAAGGGGGTCTGTCACAGTAGACTGCATCCACAAACTGGCTGCAGATTAGATTACTGAGGAGAGGAGAGCAGAGGAGGAGAGGAGGTGGGGGGGTAGAATGGAGAGGGAGAGAGCAGGGCAAAGAAGAAGGCAGGAAAGATAAAGAAAGAGAGGAAACAGAAAAAGAATCTTTTAACACGTCTGCATTAGAAGGTGTCTGAATCCTGAAGTTGAGCAGCATGCAGTCAGCGTGTGGCTCTGACACTTAACCTGTGCATCGTTTAGCATTTGCTGGGATTTCTTGAGAAATTTAAACCACAAATTACAAAAAGTTTTTCTTGGCCTTTACTTTAAGAAGATAAACATATTTGAGCTGCTTTTCTTACAGTTTGCATCACACTTTTGCATCACACTGTGTTAACAACTGTTAAAAGAAATAAATCAGTCAGCTTTTGTGCTGTTAAAGTAATGTCGCTTGTTTTCTATAGACAAAACCCCACCAAATGTAGCAAAATTTAAAAGACAGCACACTGCAGAGGTCGGTTTGGGGCTATGGCATGCCACAGTCTTGTGTGAGCCAGAGTGTGTGTATTTGTGTGTCCATATTAAAAACTAAACCTGTGTTGTGTTGCCAGGTGTGCTGCAGTTGTATGAGGCTCAGTGGAGTTTTAATACAAGGTTTTTACTGGCTGAGCTGATGTCACCGAGGGAACAAAGTGGAATTCCGGAACCGGTGTGTGTGTGTGTGTGTGTGTGTGTGTGTGTGTGTGTGTGTGTGTGTGTGTGTGTGTGTGTGTGTGTGTGTGTGTGTGTGTGTGTGTATGTATGTACAGGAATACTAAAACTTTCATTTTAAAGCAACCACTTTTGAGACTTCCCTGCAAAGTAACATCCCTTCCTTTTAGTGATTTTTTTTTTAAATGCTTCCACTTCTTGTAGATAAATTCCTGAATGTAGTAACACAGCAGTGGAAATGAGCCCAGTATTATATGTCACAGTGTTAGCAGGTGTCCTATTATAGGAGATAAGATGAAATCACTTTTGAGCCTGGAGAATATTTTTCAGAGTGCTGCAGAGGGAATCCTCTCATCTCATCCTCTCTCCTTCATGTATCTTACACCAGCTCAGTTGCTCATTTGTATAACCTGCTCCTACACACACACACACAGACACACACACACACACACACGCACACGTGCGCGCACACACACAAAGTGATCTATGTTTAAATGGAGTGGCTGGGCAGACAAAAGGCTCGACAGGAAGCAACTAATCCTTGATCTGCACAGCATCACAACAATGACCGCAAGACTCACGCCAAGTGACACACACACGTACACACACACACACACACACACACACACGTACACACACGTACACACACACATACGTAGACAGTTGCTGCTTGCTTTCAGTTACCACCCAGAAAGAGAAAGGGGGTGGGGAGTTCGCATAACAGAGAGATAGTAAAAAATATTTTCATATTCACTTAATCCTCAGCCTTTGATAAATACACACTCATAAGTTATCATTACCATATGTAGACTATATGGAATGGATGCATGAAGGCTGATATTGACAGGGAAACACACGCTCCTCACCCTGGGGGAGCTGCCAGAAGGGCAGAGGGGCACACACTCAATGGTAAACAAAGCCACCACAAGTAGGACAGCTTCTAATGTGACTGCGTGTGTGTGTGTGTGTGTGTGTGTGTGTGTGTGTGTGTGTCTGTGTGTGTGTGTGTGTGTGTGTGTGTGGCACACAGCGGAGACTGACAGGGAGGCAACATGAGAGGGACAAGCCTTTTAACATCTGGCTAAGTACTGACAGGAAGATGCGCGTGTGCACACACACACACACACACACACACACACACACACACACACACACACACACACACACACACACACACACACACACACACACACACACACAGGAGAGCAGGCAGGCAGGCGAGTCCCAGTCCTAATTATTAGAACACTCTTACTTAACTTAACCCTGCCACTAGACCGTGACAGGCAGAGATGGAGGGAGGAGAGGATAGAGAGGAGGAGGGCAGATTTTTGTGAGGACAAGGAGAAGGATGAGTGTTTCCGTATCCTTGACTGTTATTTTTTTTAAAACTCCTGGCGTGTCACTGAAAAACGGAAAAGGAATGGAAAGGACAAAAAAATATATAATTTTTTTAAAAAATAAATAAATAAATGAAAGAGAAACGGTCCACCTAAAAGAATATTGTTTGACTGATATTTGGTCTGTGGGAAGAGGGATGCAGAAATCCCACACTAATGACCCCTTAGCGCTAAAGATGGATACTACCAATAAAAATAACAAAAAGTAGCAAGACAAAATCTGTTTGTCATCCACTGAGCTCATCCATCATCCCCTTGTGAGAACTTCATTGCTCCTTCGTCCACAGTTTATTTTTCTCTACTGTGGATTTTTTTTTTGTTTTTTTTTTAGCTGTGCAGTTTGTCCTGCTCAGCCCCAAAAAGAAACAACACACATGACATTTGTTCTGTTTTAGATGAGGGTGAATATAAACAAAAAAAAAAGGAGGCAACCCCAAAAAAAGAACAGAAGAAAGGAGGCGGATGGAGAGAAGGACTCTTGCTGTGTGTTTTAACAGCTGTGCTTGATGGTGCATAAAACTCTCATATGTTGGTGGGAATATGGAAATAAAAGAAACCCTTTTCTTCAAACAGAAAAGTCTTCAGTGAGGCTTTGGGGTCTCATTTTTGTATCAATGATTAACAAGCTCTTAAATGAAGATCAGAGCTTGCGTTTTATCGCTATCTACCTGTCTTTGTTTTCATAAGAATCCCTCTGCTTTTATTTTAGTCAGGCAGCTGGGATCTGCATTTCAGCTCCGCATCTCACCGTCCTCCCTCTTTCTTCCCATCCTTCCATCCCGCAACTCTTTCATTCTTTCTTTCATCCGATTTTCCCCTTCCCTCCTTCATACATTCCTTCCCCTCGTGCTACTAGAATTTGTTTTGTTTTTTCCTGCCAAATCTTTCAGCTTCTTTTTAAATTTAACATTTGTCATCTAAAATAACCTTTTTACTTTCTTTCCCAGTCTGTTAACTGCGTGTGTGGAACATGTCAGCTGAAAAATAAAATGTAGAAAGAAGGGAAGAAAAAGGGTGAGGAAGCTGCGTTAGGCATTTAGGGTGAGGCTCAGTGTAAATCTCTCAGCGTTGTAAATGTGGAGAGCGGAGAGAATGTAAATAAACAGACTACAGCTGTCACACGCTCTTATTGGGAGACGCACACACAAATGAATGGAGAGAAGAAGCGGAAGAAGAATGGGAAAGTGTGTGTGTGTGTGTGGGGGGGGGGGTGCAAGAAAAAGAAAGATGCAGAGGAAAGCAAAGATGATGGAACACGGCACTGACACGTCATGCAAAACCATCAAATCCCCTCCACAAACAAACAAGTACACTGCAAGGGTGGATTGTTTCATTTGTCAACACTCCCATTAATACCAATCACACATCTAATAATTCCCTTCTCTCATTTACTGACATAAACCCTCACCCACTTTGTATTCCTTCACTCTTGTGCTAAAATCCCTCAGTGTGAATACAGTACATGGTAATAGCTTTTACCATAATATGACATGCATATTCCTCTTAAGGCATGATGGGGCCTTTATGTGAAGGTTTAGCAGCTGACAGGTTAGCAGGTTTAGTTAACGGCCAACGTGCCTGCTGGTACAGTGGGGGGATTTAAGGAGGCTTAGCACAGAGTAGGCCACTGCTGCCTGGAGTGGTATGAGGCAAACTTAACAGAACTCCATGGAAGGAAGTTGAGGCTACATGTTTGCTTGTTTGTTTTTAGTTATTTAAAATAATTTTTTAAAGTGTAGAGAAAAAGAAACCACACACACACACACACACACACACACACACATACATACAAACCTGGGATTAACTTGCATGAGAGGTGATTAAAAACTTGGTTGAAAATGAGCTGAATTTCAATGGTAAAATCTTGAAGATCTGTATCTCATTAAGGAATTCAGTGAATGTAAGATGGATGGATGGATAGATAGATCCATAAACAGACACAGAGATGAACAGCAGACATCCACAGAGCCTAATGGCTGACAAAAAAATGAAAGGAACCTGCTAAATGGAGCACAGAATTAGTTCAGGCAGGCCACAGAGTCAATCCCAATCAGCTCACATCAATGCTAGCCCACATCAGCTGATAGCTCACTTTATACCCTTTTACACATCCAATTGATCATATCCTGCACATCTGCAAGCCACTTGGCAACCCACTTAATCTCTATCATACCTGTTATTACCAGAGGTGGGAAGTAATGAAGTACAAATACTTCGTTACTGTGCTTAAGTAGATTTTTCAGGTATCTGTACTTTACTTAAGTATTTATTTTTCTGACTACTTTTTACTTTTACTCCCTACATTTTTACACAAGTATCTGTACTTTTTACTTCTTACACTTTCAAAACAGACTCCTTACTTTTTTAACACGTCAGAGAGAAGTTTGCATTTCCGGTCAGTGCGCCGTCAAACATCAAACGATCTGAGCCTAAACAGAGGAATAATAACATATAAGAGACAATCGTACTGGCGTATCCTCCATATAATTTATGTATCATTTATAGCACTATAATCAGGGGTTACAGCGGGCCGGACCGAGCTGTAAGTTGCGCTGCGGGACATAAACAGCTTAGCTAGCGCTACTGAAGAGGAGCGAAAATAAAGGGAGTAACGTGTGGCAGGTAAATGCAACGTTTCTAAATGCTCAACAAATATCAGCAAACACACAAAGTGAGTGCAGTTTGTCACACAGTGTGTCTGCTAGCTAAAAGAAGAGCTGCTGTATTTCAGGGAGAGCAAAGAGAGAGAAGTTCACTCAGAGATGGAGAAAGAGGACAGGAGAGGAAGAAGAGAGGTTAGAATTAAAGGTAAGGACTGGAAAACAAATTGAAGTATGCTGACTTTGTGTAATTCAAAGATTGTATGAAAATACTGCAGTTTAGTGTGTAATAAATAGGTTAGCTTGTTGCACTGTATTTACAGTAAAGCTCTGTGTTGGTGCACAGAGGCTGTGTTGATGGTGAGAGTTACAGGTTACATCAGTGCAGCAGAGATGAGTTTGAATCAAAGCTGCTGATGCTGAGATTCATTCACTGAATCCAACATTTCTACAGCCTGTATGCTGTCAGTGTAGGGGATGGAGATCAGCTCAGATAGCTGTGAAATACTGGGTTACATCTTTGTGAATTCAGTTCATCCACACAGAGCAGTAAACCTCAGAGCAGAAGCAGCAGGTCAGCTGATCACAGCCTGCACACCAACATCATTTACTGCAGCTCACAATAGAAAGTTGTGATTCTTCTCCCCATGCAGAGCCACTACAGCTGATCTTAGGGTTCCTCCACCTGCTGAATCCCACTGTAACCCCTGAGTATCCTCATGTCTGTGTTTAGGTGGAGGCACAGTCACCCTCTACTATAAAAGGACACAGAGAATAGAGCTGGGTTTAAATTCCCTTTCACTGTTTGTGTCCTGCATAACAGATTCAAGCTCAGAGCATTAATTAGGATTAAAATTTAGATTGTATTCTCATGTATTATTTTATATTATTACAATAATATATAAGGTTCAGTTAGTTCTATACAAAAATAGCAGGTAGAAACGTCCTCCAAAGAACTACTTTTACTTTCTTAGTTTGAGTACATTTCAGAGCCTGTACTTTTTTACTTTTACTTAAGTAGAGAAGTTGAACCAGTACTTCAACTTTTACCAAAGTATTTTTTAACACAAGTACTTGTACTTCTACTTAAGTACAGAATGTCAGTACTTTTGCCACCTCTGGTTATTACTGACACCTGTTCTGTTCAATGCTCTCTTCTTTTCCCGTGGCCACCTATTGATTGAACACAGCTCTGTATGTGAATAGAGGTAATAGTGGCAGGCTGCTCAGATAACCACATATTTGAGAAAATATACTGCAGTTGAGCAACAAGCAGCCCTCTATGCTCCCCGTCAGTTCTGAACAGAATCATATTAATAAGTAAGCTATATTTAATTAATTTTGTGTTTTGGGAAGGGTAGAAGGGAAGAAAGATATCAGTATTTTATTGGCAACCATAAATGAAACCTATGTATTATAAATAACACCAGCCTAGATAAGATACAGATTTAATGGCATCCAGGGATTCAAAGTTCCCTGAAATGTACATGTCACTGCTACACTGGACACACTGTTGTGAGCTAATACATACAGTTTACTGAAATGTAACAAACCTTCAAGGCTTCCTGAGAGTTTTGAGATGTTTTCAGCTATTAACAATTTTAAGAAATTAAACCCATTAAATGAAACTTGGCATAATATTTTAATCATTTTATTTGATGCATTGAAAGTAATAATAATGACACTTTTTATACCACGGTCAGGGTTGACACTATAAAGCCCTTTTTCACTGTGAGAGTAAAAGAATAGCCTTATGTATGTGTAAAAAACACGGAGGTTGCTAGTTAGCTAATGTGTGTGTGAAGCAGCAAGGGCGCTGTTCTCATGGGATTGTACCGAAGTGTTGTTTGTTCTTTACGCCTCCCCTGGATAGCCAAAACCAGTGAAGGAGAACCCATAATTCTTTGCTGTAAGCAGTGCCTCTGCACATCCAATTGCATTAGAAGCCTATGGTAGAGGTGCAGGATACTTGTGCCAAGATTTAACCTGATTAGATACAGATTCAGCCGTTCCAAAAGACAGCACAGAAGCCCTGTACCCATCTCCTATTCTGTTTCTGTCCTCAGTCTTACTGCTCACGAATCATGAGCACACTGCACTGTGATACTCACCAAAGTTCTCTTGAGCAACTTGCAGGTGTGCCTCAGTGCTGCCACAAACAGATGTTAAACTGCACCTGACACAGGCCTAGATTTCAAACTAAATCTAGAACATAATGAATTTAACACATTATGTCACAGTTTTGTTTTTTGTCCTTTTTTTTTTTGTTCACATTTTGTGCTCTTTGATATCTTTCTCTTCCTTCTTACCCCTCTCCCCCTGCAAAACCACTGGGTGTCATCTTCCCAATTTCCTCCTCTCTGTTCCTCCTCCCTTCATCCCTCTCTTTCTCACCCCCTCTGCCTTTCCTGCAGTGGTCTTTTTTATCGGATCAGTCTCAGGTCGTCGCCTCTGTCTCTCATGTGTTCCATCAAGGATCCATTCCTCAAACACACGCACACACACACAAGATCAAAGATGGAAGAGGATTGAAAAGAGGAAGAGTGAGGAAAAAGGCAACAAAGGTGGGACACCGCTAAGTTAAAAGAAGAAAAGCTGAATAATTAAAAACACAGAAAATGAAAGACTGCCTAAATTATGCACCATAAGCACGTCTCTGTCTGCCTCTCTCCTAATTTGTCACTGGGATCCGATGCAGCTTGTTGACATGTGTAGATGTCGGTGCTCATGCTAAAAGCTGTTTGTGGAAGAGTGTTTGCCCATGCTTGTGTATTTGTGCTTGGAATTCTTACATCCCCTCTCCCGCCTTCCTTTTATTGCACACACACACACACACACACACACACACACACACACACACACACACACACACACACACACACACACACACACACACACACACACACACACACACACACACACACACATATGCAAACATGGCTTGCCAAGTTTTTGGGTATGTGGGTAAATCTTTTGGCAACAGGGCCGCCAACGTGGAGCTATGATGAATGCTGATGGCAAAGAGCATGGCCGGTCTCTGAACCAGTCATTCACACATGCACACACGCTCACACACACACACACACGCTTACACACTAATCAGATTCCCAGTGCGTGAGGGCCAAATGGCATCCTTCCACTGGTGAATGCTAATGTGACCAGTGGAGCTTGTGGGCTTTTGAAACAAGGATAGGGAAAGCTGGGAGAGATGATGACAGGAAAACATTGATGTGATTGTTTATTGGTGTGTGTGATGCTAATGTGTGAACATTTGCATTCTTTTACACACTGCAGCAAGTTGTACTTTGTTTTAGTTTGAGAGCCAGAATTAGAGTGGACTGTGTGTGTTTGTGAGTGTTGCTGCACAGGTCTGTAAACCTGTCTTGTTTGCAGGTTTAATTATTCCAACTGCATGTAGAATAATATGAAAATTCTGGCCTATTGAATCACTGTATCAGTGTATTTCATACAAGACTATTATATTTTAAATTGTGCTTTAGTGCTCTGTCATGTCTGAAGCAATGTATAACTAAAGCTAAAGGCCTAATGCACAAGAACTGGATCAATCATGGCACATGTATAAATCATCTGTAAAAGAACATTTTTTTTTTTTTTTGGTGGAGTGTTTAGGTGTTGTTCCACTAGGAGCCTCCAACACATTACCCATACCCGTTGTTATAGATTTTCCAGGTGCCTGACTCAGGAGGGATAAACAGAGGGATAACTACACCAATAGATATTCTTTCATTGTGTGTATTAATAAAGGTTGAAAGCACTGGTCCATAATCCCTCATTAATGTTGCTTTGAGATTTGTAACTGTGAAGACTTTAGAATATTATTCACATCATTGTCATTATTCATCATACTGTTGTATGACCCCTGTGCAAGTATTGTTGTGTTTTCACTCATTTACTTTATCCTATGGTTTTTCACACTGTTGCTTGCATAGTTAAATGTAGCTAGAGGAGATATGGAACAGATATAAATGGCTACTTACAGCGTTCAATGCGGTCCTCGGGACTGGAGGAAGTCTCTCTATCAGACAGGAGGCCTGACACAGCGAAGATCTTTTTCCCACTGTCTTCCACTGCTTTCAAGGCGCTGCTGGGGGAGCCTCCAGGAGGGATTTGTGCACCGCCAAAGTCGTACTCTTTCCCTTCAGCATCAGAGTACCGCAGATGGGGTGAAGACTCTGCATCCAGGCACCCTTTGAGGCGCTTGGCTGGGGTGAAAGCAGACTGATACCCTCCGGGTGCCCCGTCCCGATCTTCTGGAGGCGAGGCAAAAGGTCGGAAGGCGCCAACACCACTGTGATTCAGCATGCTAATGGGTGAGCAGTCCAGGTTAGGTGGGGCAAATTGATGATGGAGGTGCAGGAGGGATGGAGGAAAGTCCCTGTTGGGGAATCCTGGCGGGACAGCACCTTGGCGATGGTACATTGACGCAAAAGTGTAAGAGCCATTGTTAAATGGCAAATGGACATCTTTCTCCACAGAAACTGGGACACCAAATGGACGCGGTTGCTGGCAGGGAATTGAAGCATCGCGAGAAGCTTCGGCTGTGGAGGCCAGGACCATGAGAGCTGGGGAAGCCAGGGGATTGGGCAGGTAGGAGGAACTCTCCATCTTGAAAGCTGCCCGGTGGAGGTCCATGTCTGGATGAAAAAGGTTGTAAGGATTTTAGGAGGAGGAAATTATTCCTCCTCAATGAGATTAAAAACAATGTCCAAGACCCTTGAAAAGGGTCTGAAGAAGGAAGGGAATCCGGGTTGGAGACTTTAAGGTTTTGGCTTTTTGAAGGAAGGGGCTGTGACAACAGCCCTCGTAAGAAAATTGAAGAAAATAAAGACTAAAGCCAATGTCTGTTCAGGTTAGCTTGAATTCAGTTCATTTCCCTTAAGCGGAACTAAAGTTTTCTATTCTGCCTCCAACCAAATAAACTTGAACTCTGTTCAGTTCAGATCATTCCATGCCTGATAAGTGCCATTGGTTATGTTCTGTCATTCACAAAAGTTACAGTCTGGACTAGTTTAGTGCTGATAATAAATACAATAAATGGTCTCGATAACGTCTTTCCTCCTGGGTAATAAGCGATAACACCCTCCCTCCTGCCTAATTGCTGGATTTGTTGGTTAGGCCGAATGGTCTGAGAAGGGTGGATATCTGCAGGTCGTCAAAGCTGGCTCTTCATCTTCGGGTGGTCACCAAACTGGGGACATACAAAACACAAGCATTAGATTTCAACAGAAACTCAGGCTGTAGATAATGATTCAGTGCAATATAATCTTTCAACTGAATGCTTCCCATAAACTAATTTAGATATTCAGATATTCACTTTAGAATCTTTGTCACTTTTGCCATTTTTGGCAGCTCAAAAAAGTCTAAAATCATTTTTTTTTATATTAATAGTAAAATGTAAGTCCCTTTGCATACTCTTTCACATTTATCTTAGACCTCCTAATCTTTTCTTAATGATAGGTACTTTCAGAAACAAGAGGCATGCTGGGTTTTCAACAAAGATCGATGCCTTGCTCTCAATATGTATGTAGTGGAAAGGAGAGGAGCTGAGTGGAAAATTTTTTAATAAAGCAGCTGCTGGAAGCCAAGGCTTGAAGTCAAAGCCTTTGGGGGACAGAGTGTTCTTAAGCACTGTTGTTGAAGCTACAAATTCAAAAACTCTTGGGAAAAAGTGTCCTCAAGTTGACACTGTTGATCAAATCCTGTAAATCCCTGCCCTTTGACAAAAAGCCAAGAACTTTTTCAAGCCACAAACTTCTCTCACTTTGCCCTCCTCCTTTTCTCCTTCTCTTAAAAAAAAAAAACAAACTTCTATAAACTGTTTCCACATCACATCTTTCCATTACGATCTCTGCAAACCTCTACGTCTCATCTCTTTCCAAATGCCCCCTCCTTGTCCTCCATCCTAATCTATCCATCTCCTCCTCCTCCTCTTCTTCCTCTTCTCTCCATCCACATCTCCTCCTCTCATCTCCCTAGCGCCAGCTATTCTCCCGCCCTCTTCCATCTCAGATCTTGGTCTAAGCCGCTTATTCTTACCATCTCCCAGGATATTATTGGACCAGAACCACTTGTCTTAAGATAAGGACACATACACATCCACAGTTTCACCCACACCCACACATGTGATAACAGCCTGTGTGGCTCAATGTTCAGCTCAACACCCTGACTTGGTGGGGCGAACACACTCTGCATCCTTGCAGGCTATGCTACCCTATCTCTCCATCTAACCACTTTTAATTCCCCAATTTTAATCTGTCCTCTCTTTCTTTTTACATCTTTCCTGTCAATCTCTTCTCCTCTCATCCCTCCCATCTCTCCCTCTCTTCCCCATCTCTGCCTCCCCCCTTCTCCCTTGAGTGATTCAGATGGGTGATATGATATCAGACCTCGCCATCTGCCATCCACGAGCCAGAGGAAATCTGACTGAGTGAATAAATTAGCCGTACTTGACCTCACGACCTCTCGGCATCCGTGGCAACAGACTAGAATCTTTCCCTCCTGGGGATTAGATTGTAGCATGCGATTGGTCGGTCGGAGGAACGCAGAGAGGCAGCCGATGAAACGGCAAAATAACACTGCAGAGATTTTTATCCCCAAAGGGCAATTTGAAGGTGGCTGCCTTGTTAAAGGTCCAATATGTTAAGATTTAGAATAGGTGTGCTCAGATGTGCTTGTTATACATAAGTGATGGTGGGATTTAGTGCCGGATTAAGAGAAAATATACATAATTTAATAGCTTAGCAGGACTCATTTTACTAGATTTTTGATATGTACCATATATAATAAAAAAGCAATATAAAGTTTAACCCCTGGCATCAAAATTCCACATCGATGCAGCTTAAAAGGTCAAACCTGAAGTCATGTGCATACATAAACACACAACAAATATGAACTCACACAGTATCAAGTAGCAGCCTCTCTAGACGAGGTTCAAAGCTGTGTTGACTAGCAGCCAACATCAAAGGAGAAACTCCCTGGGAAATGAAAGGGGAAAATCTTTTATAGCTATCAGCTGTCCACAACACTCATTCAAATCAATTTCCAAACCTGATCTCGGCTTTGGCACGCTGCTCTGCCTCCCACACAGAGACACACAACAAACACCCAGAACAACAACTGCCAAGAGAAAGGAGAAGGCCCAGAGACAGAGAGATGGGGGAGATGTTTTACATTACCGCAAATGTACAGTAGACTAGTGTGAAGTGTGGAAGGGCTTGTGATAACACACCTCTGGTCTGGACTGATGCCACAGAGTCACATTACACGCCTCGTTCCTATCCCGCCAGTGCCCATTTTCGCACTCTCTCCTCTATAGTGATCTATTCTGGAAATAGCACCTTGAACAAGCAACCACAACAAAACTCCCTGCTTTCTTCATCCCACAGCTTCCTCCTGTCTATCAGTTTACTCCCTCTCTTTCTCTGCTCCTATCCTCTCTGGTCGCACTGTATATCAGATCATGCATTCTCCTCTATAACCTCTAAAGTAGGAGGGTGTCTGAGGTGTTGATAGCAAGGTAATACACTGATAAGTACTGGGATATTTCAATTTTATTATCATTACCCAACAGGCTGGCGGGCAGCAAGTGAAGGGCCGCCAACATGAAGCAGCCAATCCAATAAGAGAACACTAGATATTTCCTTACAGGCCGCAGCAGAACAGGAGCGAGTCGAGGGAGGACGAGAGGAGATAAGACATGAGCAGAAGACCAGAGATGAAAAATTAGAGGTGAGGAAACAAGGAGAGGAAGAAAGTAAATAAGAAAATGAGAGGCCAGGGGAGAAGAAAGGAGAGGCTATGAGAGAAGGAAGGGAAGGGTGTGATAACAGAGCAGAGGGTACAGATCTCATCTTCCAGGGTGACACAGTCTGACTGCTTTCAGGCCCGGTGGTCCTGCATGCGCACAAAAGCATGCGTGCAACATGAGTAATGTGTTTCGAGGCCTTAAAATCTCCCGTATTTGTAAAATAACACTAGAAGTGTCAAAAAGCTGCTTTTTATACCTCATTTCTAAAAAAAAAAAAAAAAAATCATAATTCTAGATGACATACACCTATGCATATCATCAATATACAAGTGCAATTACATCTAACGCAAACATGCATAATGTCAGTCTGTGCCACTTACAATCCCATTTACCACTGATGGATACCACCCACACAATGTCTGACACCAGGTATATGCATTTTATAATAGAAAATGTCACAGGGGAACATTTACCACGCTGTCATAATTTGATTACAGTGTGCAAGAATGATACAGCTGTCAGTGCGATATTAAATACAAACAGGGAGAAGGGCTCTTCACGTCGAGTCGGCACTTTAAGTGACAATGTTGTACCAATCTGTGAAATTGCGGTGTCAACAACAATGTGCTTTTACATCATTCTGAGGAGAAATTTTGCTCAGAAATTACGAGTTACCGGGAAGTGGGCAGCAGGTGGAGTCACAGATTTTGTGTGGGATAATTGGTAAATGTGGTAATAAACATTATTACTGTTCCTCAAGATAATCATGGGATTTTATATGATTGTTATGCTACTCAAAAAAAAAACAAGACAAAACAAAACAAAAGAAAAAAACCCCCAAAGGTGCTGGAGGTATTTTAATGGTGGCATTATGGATACAAAATATCACCTTGGCTCACCAATAATCCAAGAGTTAGAATTTTTGCAAATGAAAGTTTCTGTGTGGGATAAAGTCAACTCTGTCTCACTCTCTCTGTCTTCCAGATGTTGCAGTGGATTACCTCCTTGATCAAGATGTGGAATAAAAAACACTAAACAGTTCAGAATGTTAGGATCAGAAAAGCAGGAGGGAAATTAGGTTCCAAACAACTACACTAGTGACAAAGAGCCACCGTTTTATTGAAGCCTTGCTTTTTGTTGACTGGTTGGAATAAATATTTTTCATGCGCGGCTGCTTTGAGTGTGTAACTGACACTTTTTGCCGTTCCAAAACGGTGCTGAAACTTGTCAAATCAAGTTTTCCAATGTGCCTACTGAGTTTTGGAATGGAACGGAGGGGAATCCGATTGTTGTTATAAAAATGTCTTGTCGACTGTGACTGGTGTGTGTGTGTGTGTGCGAAACTATCGGGAAACAAAGCAGCTTTTTTTTTCTCCTAATGGAGATGGAGAAAAAAAGCAGTCAATACCACAGGCCTGTGCGCGTGTGTGTGTGTGTGTGTGTGTGTGCGTGTGTGTGTGTGTGTGTGTGTGTGTGTGTGTGTGTGTGTGTGTGTGTTAGTATACACTTCCCAGTCGGTGGGTATATTTAAAGATTGTTGACAAGCATGAAAGTGCCACTCTTACATTTTATTATAAGACAGGCCAAGCTGTGTCATTCATCTCATCTCTGTGGTGGACACACACACACATACACACACGCTCACTGACAAATTCCACCTCATGTATGTATAGACAATGAGCATTCCAAAAACCTGAACAATGCTATACAGCATTCCCAGATTCCTCCACACTGACGTGCAGGCTTTTGACTTTAACAGTGTGATAAGTATGTTTTGTAAAAGCAAAACAAGAAATCTCTCATCCCTCACGCTGAATTCTCAAAAGCCCTGAGACTTCTGATAAAATTTACAGCCCCTAAAGCCCACCCTCAGCTTCACCAGTCTGTCCTGAAAGTTTTGCTACATCATGTTTTAAAATAATCACATCACTGTGCCCTATAAAAATCATCTAAATAAACACTTTCAACCTCAGCATGTCAACACAATTAAATAGATACCATATTACAGGTTTACATAATTGAAAGAATCTATATTCTTGGTAGCAGTCGTTTTCACAGAAATAACAAATAAATTTGATAACTTCCCAATGAAAACAAATACAGATCCAAAACTCCCCATAAATCATAAAACACCCGCTACTGTCTGACAGCTTAATTTTAGGCCAACAGGTCGACGTTTTTAGCCTAAAACGTGAAAGAATGGCATTTCAATGAATAGAGATAGATGACTTTTTAACCGAGCATCAACATCATGGATATCCAGCTCTCGAGCTCTCATTTGAAGAAGTCGCTGTGGTGCCAAAAGCTACAAAGGTAACTTTAAAATTGGCTAAAGCACACATGATGCTGCGGGGTAAACCATACTGAAGACGTGCTGCATCAGCCCAAAGCAAACAGAAAACGCTGCTATTTGCAACCCGGCAGTCAGATATCAGATATTTGCTGCCGTGGTGCATGCATAGAGGGAAACACACAGTAAACTGTCGGCCTGTAAGGACAGTGTGTTTGTGCGTGCATTTTAGCATAAAAAGTGTGAGCTGACCTGCAGACAGGCCCACTCTGTATTCCAGACAGACCGCAGCGTTTGTGCTCTACTAGGTGCATGTGTGCGTGTGTGTCTGCGTGTGTGTTTGCTGATGTCCGAAGCAACAGTCGATACTATTGAAATCTACTCATTCATGTCTGGCTGTGAGGCAAAGCTCAAATGTCCTTGTGAATAAGAATCACACACATTTATCTCTCTCCTTTCTCTTGTTCGCTCTCATCTTATTTGTCCTTGTCTTTTCGCTCAGCTTGTAAAACCCTAATTTTGTTTCCAAATGTCTCAAATATGTGTTCTCATGTTTCCTCCCTCCCCTCTTCCTCTTCTTTCATCCTTTCCGATATGAAATCTGTAGCCAGGTTATTTGCTGCAGCCAACAGCTGCTGCAGTTTAACTGGAGATGTACGCATCAGCAGTGAAAAATATTACAGGAAGATTTAATAAGAGGCGCACACGCGCACACACACATTATCCTGGAGTGGATAATGATACAATATTCAGCAGCAAAATCAATAAGAATTGGACAAGGATGCAATGTTCTCAGTAGATTTTGTAGAATTTTCTACTTAACCAACTTACCCCCACCCCCCCCCCCCACCCCCCCAGAACGTTTCTATGACATTCATTTAACACTTCTGCAAAGAGCAAATGAGCCTTCGTGATTACTGAGAGACTGACTCATGGCCTGCACACAAAAATTACTCTGTGGCGGGGATTTCTGTTCGTGGCAGCAGCAGCAAGGCCTAGTTCAGCGGGGCCAGATAATTCCTGGTATCAGACAAAGCTAGATGGGAAAAGCACACCATTCTAGAGCTCACGGATCACCATCCTTAAAGTTTATTGTTGGATTTTTGGTTCACTAAATCTCTGCATTTTAGTTAGTTTGTTTCCCTAGAATCCTAGATTCATTAAATGTTATGGACATAAATACAGCATTTCTTACAATTAAAGTGCAATTAAATGAGTCCAAAGTAGCATAAAATAGATTTGTGCTGCTTAACAAATAGAAAATCACAAACTACCCTTTCCTCTCCAGTTCTTTTAAACCACTGCCTGCGGTTTATCTATATTGCAGTTGATATGGAGGCTGTACCTGGGACTGCACCAGTGAGACTGACTAAAACCTGAAAAGACAATCTGAAAAGCGACAATCTGCTCTCATTGGCCAGAGTTACCCCTTTCTGTTGAAGTCATAATCCTTGTAAATTCTGACTTTTCAAAGGCGCGGGACAAAAAGAATAAAAACAAGCAGGTGACATGCTTGCTATCTCTCCTGCAGGAGTGTGACTAACCGTGTGTGGCACCAGCCACCCTCCTATGAGTCTTTATTGCTGTGCTGGGTTGTACAACAGCAGCCACTAATCTAGCAGGTTGGCAGGTTGGCAGGCTAACAGGCGGCTGGCTGGCCGGTTTGTTCTACAGGCTGCGTGCAAGCCAATTAGTTCCAGTTTAACAAGGAAAAACTGTTGCCAGGTACACTGTTTTCTCTCACAGCTCTTGCTGCAATATAATCCTCTATTGTGGAGTTACTACCAATAATATGAACAGAGAGAAACTTCTGTAGGGAAACAATCTGTTCTGCTCATCATAGAGGTCAAAAGTCATACTCAGACGGTGGATGGATGCTCAAGCAACAGCCAAATCCTTTTCTTATCATAAGGTGGCCACAAAGCTTAACGAGGCAATGTGGGTATCAATCTGCTTTGTGTATAGACTTGCAGATGTGCAAAGGGAAAGCTCCTGCAGGTATGTGTGCACATTTCCACACTGTTTGCTTAGATCATCCACCCTGTATCAGTCTTGTTTCCTTCCTGCCTGGATGACTGGCTGGCCACAGAGAAAAATGATAAGTAGGCTACACGAATAGCGCCTGTGTGCAATCGATGGACGCAAATGCACCAACAGTGTCTACTGGGGAGGTGTGCGAAGGAGAGAGAGAAGGAGGAGGGGGGTGAATATTAGCTTATTTTCCAAGCAGGGAGCCTGTGATCCGGCTCATAGTGTAATTGACGAATGGGGGGGAAACCTGAGAGAGATATGATGTGGCGGCTGGGAGGGGGGCAAAGGTGGTGGTGCAAGGGGATAGAGACAGAGACACAGAGCAATATGGAGAATAGAAAGTATCTGACATCCGACACAACTCTGCCCCCCTCCTCCCCATTAGGCTAATTCTTTGACTTTCTCTTGTTGCCAATAACGTCTCCAAGTGATATTTCCCTCTATAACGGCATTACCAGTGGCTGCCTTCTCCAATGCAATCAAACCATTAAACACACAGTGCTGCATCCCCTCCATGGAGTGATTTCCTCCCAGTTGAAAATGACTGAACGTGAGCTACTCCGCTTTCCTGTCATCAATAAAAGGAATAATTGCATGTTTGCAAAGAGAAGATAAACTTCAGGGTTACACAGAGTTAAACTCTCATTTGCTAGGTTTGGTAAAAAAAAATAATCACATCAACATTAGAGGCTTATATTTCATATAGGGCCTTAATATAATATAATAAAGCTTCTACAGCCAGCAAAAGGAACAAATCATTCATTCATATTAAAATTGCTTTATTTTACTAGACAATTGCATGAATTGTATATTTTCTCTTAAAAAAAGAGAAAAGAAAATATTCCCTATTTTAACTTGAAGTCAAAGTTTTATATTTATATATATATATATATATATATATATATATATATATATATATATATATATATATATATATATATATATATATATATATATATATATATATATATATATATATATATAATATAGTAAAACTTTGACTTCAAGTTAAAATAGCCAATATTAGACAAATCAATCAAAATCTCACCCCCCAAAAACAACTATCTGCTTTGCGGACAGGCTGCAATTTGCAGAAAGGCAAAACATTTGTTGGGTTTGATAAGCGCGACAGCCCTACAATATCCATCCATTAAATGATTGCATCCGGCTCTCCGCACTTAATTACGGTGATTATATCAGCGGTAACAAGACAACAATGACACAAAGTTTTAAGATGCAGACGGCGCAGGACGCACTTTCTCTCCAAGGAGGGCGCCGCTCTCGTGTCTGCGTGTTCAAACACTTGTTATTTACCGGCGACGCGTTTATTTCAATTACCCATCTGCATGTCTAATAGGCTCTCGTGTTTATTAGCACAACAAAAATAATAAAAAGCACACTTTTGGGTGGGGTAGAGGGGGTGGGGGTGGGCGCGAAGGATGGAGAGTAAGTGGGAAAGGACTTGGTTCTGCTTTTAATAAAGAATGAGGAATTAGTGCATATTGATAGGGCTTAATAGACCGAGGGGGGTCATCAAACTAGTCGCGACTGAGCGGTTCGTGGTTAATTTACTATCATCCCCGTGTTGGGGGGGGGGGGGGGGGGGGGGGGGGGTCGTTAATGCGCGCATCATGAGGTATTAGTATTTCCAAATGCGAGAAATAGCCTCTATTTGGACGAGTATGGATTAATGCGGGCTGAATGGTGTGACTTTACACCAGGTTTGTTCTGGGAGCTGTTCGCAATGAGGGGACAAAAGTTGGAAAGAAGTGAGACGTTTTTTGCAACAAGTTACAGAAAAAAATTACTCCCATCCCTCAGAGAGGCGGTGGCAAACCGAACACGGAAAGCAGCAAAAATTATAGCATCAGCATCTCGATCCCATGAATATGATCTGAAGCGATGTTCATCCGCGCTGCGACAAGAGCAAAAGTTTACATTTTTTCTGATAATTAAGGAGGCAGGAGGGTTTCCTTTTATTTCAAACGTGACCCATCTCTGGATCCAAACTGAAAAGCCCCCCCCCCCCCCCTGCAGCCATCGATCCAGGAGAGCGGTGTGAAATGGACATTAATTTTAGTTCACCTCTCGCTGCGCAAAAAGGGGACCAAACGAGATCAATGGCGAGCATTAACAGCTGACTGCTGAGGGAGAGAAACGCAGAGGTGGTGGGAGGAGGGGTAGAATCAAAAACGCTGACAAATAAATCATCTTTTGCTACTTTTCCTCCTGTTTTGTGCGCCTTGAGACTTTTTTATGTAGGAAGGACGAAAAGAGGGAGAGAGAGAGAGGTGAGGCCTAAGTGAATAAATAACAAGTATTGTGACAGTTTAAATTACAAATTGAGGTCAAAGTTGGCGTTTATGTTATTTCGCTAGAAAATAAAAAAAAGAAAAAATCCGTTCATATTTTTGGATAAATAAAACCAGCATTATTATCAGGGATGAGACGCACAGTCTCCAAATTTAATAACAGCGAGCACAAAAAGGTACAAGTGAAGAAAAAAAATCCCTAAAAATTAATCTCAAACAGAAATAAATACAGGAAGAATTCCTTAGCCATTTAAATTTGGACATAAAGCAAACGAGTTTAATTCAAATGACACGAGAAATAAGCGGCGACCTCTGAATAAGGCTGCTCTGAAAACTGCAGCACAAAATAAACTGCTCCATCACTCTGCGTGACAGCATTTTACAGTCAGACACGTTTAATTCAAAAATTTAAAAAATCAAAAACAAAATAATCGTGATTATACAGGTAAAAATCAAACTTTAAATTGCCTAAAATAAAAATGCCAATTAAATTGACAGAAGCTTGACTAAAATAGCTTTTAAATTAGTAACACTCATAATAATAATAATAATAAAAAAGTCTGATCAAGTCTTCTGAGCATCTCATTAAAAATATAAGAATTTGACTCTGATTTAGAACTTCTTTAAAAAAAAACTGGCGCCCTGCCTACATGAAAATTAAATATTAAATATATAGATATTAACTTTGTATTATTAGTGATCTGAAATATTATGCATTGATATGGTGAGAGGAAAAGGATATGAATGAGAGGTTTTAGTGGAGAAATGGTGTTAGTACATACGGATAAAATTAACTTTTTCTTTATGGGTGAATAAATTATATCCGCACCGAACGCCTCGACTCTAAATCCCTGTTTATCTAGATGATTAATGTCAGTAGCACATGTTGCCGTTTAGAAGATAATTATTGATCGCTAATGTATTTGGTTGGAAAATGAAAAAGGTTCGGCTGCTCGTTAGGAGTCAGGACTGGTTGATCTGATAATCAATAAAATCAATCGAAAGTGGTTCAGCAGATCACTGGACCTGGACCCGGAGCGGAGTTTCTGATTTTTTTATTTTTTTTTTGGAGGAGATATAATTCAATCATCGCTGTCGTGAGTTCAGTGACCCGCCCCAAGCGCACCTTTTCTCCAAAGTGCGTTTTTACGCGCTATTTATTGCTGGCACTGAGACGGCTTTTTAACTTGGAAATTACTACTAAATAGGTGTGCCGTATTTTTCCCAGACTCCTAATTTTATTATTCCCTCTTCGACGCCTTCATTCTTAGTGCGCGTGGATACGGGCGCGTGCTCGAGTGCTCGGTCCTTTGGGTTTGTGAAGACCGTTTTAAAAAAAATAAATTACAAAGCACTGGTTGAATGTGATTAAGACAAGGCCAGCAAACAGGGAAACAAATAAATAAATAAATAAATAATAGAGGTGTGAGCAAAAGTTAGAAAAAAAATGTCTCCAACTATTCCCACCATACGCCACTGTTTTACTGCCCGCGGTGCTGATTCATTTAGAGAAATGGAAACAAATAAAACGCCGATCGTCAATCCTGATGTGAATACAAAATGCGGGGGAGCGACACAAAAACTACAAACTACTCAGACGTGACATTTATTTGCCTAAAAAAGTGATAGTTAAATAAAATAAAGTTTCCGGGAAGAATGAAGAATGTTGGAAATGTGGTTTTCCATAAAACTGACGCAGCCGCAGCGGGAGCTTCATCCGTGTTTTGCCTCTGTGCGCTCGGCCATGAAGCTGGAAGGGCCCCCGGGACTTCCACTGGCTGGGTGCTGCATGTTTAGTTTAGGGGGAGGATGTAAATTGTAGTGGATCCCTAGTTAACAGGTGTTTTCCAACTGAATTTAGGCCCGCGTGTACGTGTGCACGCGTGCGTGTAAGTGCACGCGCGTGCTATGCAGAAAGTGACACTTTTTTTATTTTAATTTGCGCCGTCTGTTTCTTTGAGAGATTCATTTTAAGAGGACTTGTATTTACACACGCTCATAGGTGGAAGAATTAAATGTAAGTCCGTGTCTTTATTCTCTTCTTGATTTTTTTTTGTCTTTTTTTTTTTTAAATAATTCCTAGGTAATTGTATTATTTTAATTGATAATCACGCCAGTATCGATATAAATATGACTTCCCATTTCAATACTAAAATGCAAAATAGCTTATAACGATGAGTGGTCCCAAAAACTGTGGAACAGAAGCCCTTCATAAATTTCATTATGCATTAAAATCTGACTGATGTGAGCGTTTATTAAACCCCAGCTAACGGAGCCAATATGCGGCCGTTTAAGCCCCATGCCCTCATCGTTACGAGCGTTAGTGCTCTAAAGAAACAGCAACTTTTACTAAAAACCACCCTCCACCGCACTCAGGGAGCTGTAACCCCTGCTGCCTTCATGGGAAGAACTAAAACTTCACTTTTAAATAAATGTATTCACAGCAGGCCTGCGGCTGATGCTTATAATTGCCGGTTAATATGACAAACGGGTCCCAGGGGAGCATCTTAAATAATAAGAGCCTAAAATTTGATTTTTATTCCTCTGGCTGAATGTTTTGGTGATAATTCAGGTGGCTCGAGGAGCTGTGATCCCCCTTTATGTGAAGCAATGACAGTACCAGTATTTAAAGTTCTAAAAAGTTCAGCCGTCGGTTGCAGTGTAAGAAGGTGCGGTGTGGTTGCAATGTAGTCATGTTTGGTGATGGTAATGTATGCGTAATCTCGACACACGCACTAAATAATCCGAGTGCTTTAAAGAATCCTCTTTTCTTGTTAGGGAACCTCGCAGAAGCACGCACGCGCGCATACATGAAGCGAAAAACAAATATAAACGCACACGCACTCACGCGCATAACTAGAACACTCTGTGTCCAAGCGGAGATAGACCGATGGTGTTTTTTTTTTCTATTTTTTTTTTTTTTCACGCGTGGAAACGTTCTCGCACAGCAACTCCAGCGCGCATTCCCCGAAAAAGTTTCCTGACTCGAAATGCTCTTCCAAAGCAGAAAGAAGCGACGGAAAGGTGCGGAAGCACAAACTGTATAAGCTTCAAACCCAACCAGTACAAAAAAAAAAGACACTCAGTGTAACTCACCTTGCCGTGGAAGAATCCGCTTTTCATACAGACGACTCCTCGGTTTCCGGCTTCTTCTTCTTCTTTCTTTCTTTTTTTTATCCTTACAAAAAACTGAAAACTTTTCTGTTGATAGAATATCAGCAGCACTGGCCCCTGTGGCTCTTGCGCAGCAGCGCCGGAGATAACGGGAGGCGCTTTGGACAAGCAAAAGTAGTTAACACCTCCCTGTTAGTTTACCAAAGCGCAGCCAGAGAGGAGGAGAGGAGCGCGAGGGAGGGAGAGAGGGAGAGAGAGAGGCTGACTTTCCACAGATACACTGTAAAGTGGGTATCAATAGCGCAATCGCGCGTGCAGCCCCTCTGCTGAAACACCGAGAGGGACGATCAGTGCGAGAAAGAGGACTGAAGCCGGCGAGAGAGCGCTGGATCGCAGAGACAGTGGCAGGCAGTGGTGGCGTGAGGGGGGAGGGTGGAGGGTGGTGTGAGTGTGTAGGGGAGGGTGTGTGTGGGGGGGGTGCTCAATAGCGACGTGTGTGAGGCTGGAGCTGGGCTGCGCGAGGCTGAGCAGGGAGTGTGGGGGTGGATGGGGAAGACGGGGGGAGTGAGGGAGGGGGGTGTCCAGGGTCCAGTGCGCTCCGAGGTGCAGTGCTGCCGCGCAGCGCTCGGGTCGCTAAATGACTGATAAACACAGACAGAACATCTCTCTGCCCTTTCTCCGGTAAAAAACTAAACACTTACTTAATAATCGTTACTGAGCCATTTTGTTTTGACCTTGTTTATAGAACATGGCCTTCACACCGGTCCAAATCAGAAAACTTTCTGTCTTAAACATACAGATAAAAAAAAAAAATCAAATTTTTTGAAACGAATGAAAGATATTTTTAGTAACTTAAGAAGTGTTAATATCGTATATAGCATTAAATGTGTTTTTCGCAAGATTTACCCAACAGAGACACTATATTTCTGCCACTTCAAGTCAATCTAATCAAAATCGGGGTTCCCTCCATCCATTTTCTTCCGCTTATCAATTTCCCAACAAATAAAACGTAATTAAGGCCTAGAATACACTCGGACATTTTTACAGATGTCCGACCGTGTGCATGTGTGGAGACTGTTTCCCAACACCACACCATCCCGTCGTCCCCTCTTGCCTCTCCCCTCTGTCTGGTGTTTCGTTCCCCTGGGTGATTTCCACTGCGCTTTGTGCGCAAAGTGAATGAATTATCCCCCTTCTCTCTCTCTCTCTCTCTCTCCCTCTCTCTGTTTTTCTCTTTCACCAGTTGGAGAGACTTCTATTTGCCATAAAGCCAATGAAGTCCACCTCTTAACAAAAAGAGGTGGACTACCAGACACTCTTATGAAGTGCGCACTAGAGACTCAAGTTAGTCAGACAGAAGGAAGTTCACTAAACCAGGAGCTGTGCGGATGAGTCCCAGCCACGATCAACCAAACCTACAGGATATTTACAGTCGGATGACTTAAAAAAAATCAAACCCAAAACGATTCATATATTAGCACATATTATTAAAGGATTTTTTTTTAATTTCTGCAATTTATGCCTCTTTTCATCAGCTCCAGGTATCCTCCATCTATTTTAACAAGAATAATCTGATCATATTTCTATAAAGAAAAACGTCTGCTGAAGTCACCCAAAATGAAACAATAAGTATATGTGCATGTGATTAGCGAAAGACAGAGAAGGAGCTTTCATGTCCCCCGTCTCCTTCTCCACTACACTCCTCTGCTGGTCAGACTCGGAATTGACCAATATTACTGACAGCTTTGGATCTTTGTCTTCTGTTGTAACTCATTTTGTTCTGGTTGTGCTGCTGTGGCAAAAGTGAATTTTAAGTGTTAGATTTAAAAAAAAAAAGGCAAATGTGGGGAAAAACTACATAAATATTAAATCACTTTGTGACACAAAAACAAAAACATGATGGAGTGTGGATTAAAAATTGCAATTTTCTAACATTTTACGAGTCTACTGACACAAAGGGGGAAAACAAAATTGTGTTTTTGAATATATATCATAATTCCTGCCATACAGGAATATCACAGAAGAAATCCTACTCCTCCTTAATATACCACAAATAATATAATGGAGAATCAAGATAGATACATAATTTCTTTCCTGCAAGAAGCAACCCTCAGTCAACATCAGCATTCTCACAACAACATTTAGGACCTAAAATCTAACATGTAAACTACTCCAGACTACGAGTGAGGATTCAAGCAGCGTCGGAGCGTGGTGGATTTCTAATGGAACTAACACTTTGATCTGATTTTCATGCTATAATATACTGATTTCTTAGGTAACAATAGCGTGGGAAAAGGGTTTTGTGTGTGTGTGCTGGGTGGTCTCCATACACATGAGGGGCAGCAGCAGCAGTGCCATTAGTGATGTGTTGTCTTGCTAATAGGCTCAGTTTGGAGTCAATGGGCTGAGTGAGGAAGAGAGCCATCCATGTATTAGATCCCTCTCCATTCAAAGTCTAATGCCACCCTTAAGTCCCACCCCCCCCTAATGTTTTTAAATGCTGTCCCTGTGTGTATTGACTAGGAAGCACTTTGTTTCACCTGCACCTGTTTCACTGCTGAGGTATCTGTGCTGCTCCTTTCCCTCACTTTTAGCTGAACACGCCATCACTCTGAACTATTTCCTTCTAAGTAGAGTCTGACTAATTTAAAGTGTTAGCAGTTTTCTTTTCCTTATTGAGGGCATCTCTCTGCTGACAGTTTGGACAGGGCAGACAGAAATTCTAGAGTTTCTCATTAGATTAACTTAAACCAACCCCGTCATACCATGAACATCAGAAATTGCTGTTGAAAAACAAACTTTTTTTCCCACGGTACAAAGGTTAAATCAGGTTTAGTTAGAAAAACATTACATGCTGTTCAGAGATGGGTTCTTGTATAGATTAAGTTCTCAGGGAGTTTCTCATCATGAACTGTTGTCATCTGCTTTGTTGAGGCTCCCATGCAGCCTGGTACCTGTGTGGACTTTGTGGCTCTGCAACAACATCACACCATCTCCACAGTGCTCCCAGTAAAGAGAGTCACAGTTTTAACAAATTGTAGACAGCACCTTTTAACCTCACTACTGGCTCTACAAAGTGCTTTAAAAATGTGTTTCTCGTTTATACACGCACACACAACCACACTCAGCATGTCGAGCTGCTAAGTAACTTGTCATTAGCAACAACTTGGGGTTCAGTGTCATGCCACCTGGGTACATGGAGAGCTGAGGGACTGAATCGCCACCTGGTCACTGATGGATAACCACCTGAGCCAAGGTCACTTCAGGAACTGCTGTTAGGCTTTGTGAAATTTTATTTCAATAACCAAATATGTGATAAGTGGTATTTCACAGAAACTCTGGGCAGGACTGCTGGATTAAAACATAAGGAAAAAACACCTGCTTGCACTCCTAAATTCTCCAGCAGTTCTACATGTTAGCAGACGCACGTTAACACTGGGGCTCCTTCTTTTCTCAGCAGATTTCTTAGTATCCATCTAAACTGAGTCATGTTTTGGTGTTATGAAACCCCTGACATCTCTGAGTGATAATGAAAAGCCAAGCTGACAGCGGAGGGCCAGGACTGCCCTCTCGCAACCCGCCTTCACCTCGGCTTGGCCGGGTTTATCCTTAAATTGAATTCCACTTTTTTTAAAGCTCTGGAAGAGGCGGGCTAGACCGAGGCGAGTGGAGTGGAGAGGGTGTGACAAGCTGCGCTCTGCCTTTGTTTGTGTTGCTCGCTGGCTCGACTATCAGACATTCAATTTAAATGGAAAAACACAGAAAATAGGTGGGAAAAGGTGCTGCGGTGAAGGCGTGTTGCATCTTTTTTTTTTTTTTTGATCTGGCTGGTCTATAAACAGATAAAGAAAAGGTTTCATAGCAGGAAGCCCTCCTGTATTTTATGGTTTGAACCCATAATCCTTTGATATTTTAAGGCAGCTCATACTTGACCCTCCCTACCACCCAGTGACTTAAGAAATACCCTGTAATGTCCTTTAACACCACATGGGACTTAATTCCTTAAACAAACCATGTTTGAGTGTGATTTAGAGCTAATCTGGACAGGCAACGGTCATTTCTATCTTTCCTTTAATAATTTACGATTGGTGGAATTTATAGCACTGGCTCCCCAGCCGTGCATGCCACCAAATCCATATGTCTGTAATATAATGAGATTTTAGCGCAGCGAGAGTATAAATTATGGTGTGATTTGTTCTCTTGCTGTTTTGTCAGGGCACAGCCTTTGAGAGTGTGTGTGTGTATGTAGCTTGGGGACATGGCTGGCATTTGGCTGCCACAACGCTCTAATTGCTGACGTACACACAGATAGATGGGACCTGATGGTTGGTGTCGCCACCGGAGGGAGAGAGGAGGAGGAAGAGATGGGGAAAGAGAAAGAGAGGAGAAACGAGGGTTTAAGGAAAGAAAGAAGGCAGGTCGGAAAAGACGAGGAGGGTAGGATACGGAGGAGAACAGGGAAGCAGATGGATGGATAGATACAAGGAGAGACAAGTGGGAAGGAGAGATAATGTCTCATGGCTGGAGATGCAGTTCCCAGCAGCTCCACGGCCAAGCGGTTAACCACACTGAAGGAGCCGCATTTAGAGAAAGAAAAGCAAGGAGACGGCGAGAGGAGGGCCAGACTCAGCCACATTCATCTCCCTCTCAGGTCCGATGCTCCAGGGAGCTGTTGGAAAATGAAGAATTACATGGCCCTGATCAGATTACATTACAGAACAAGTGATTACATGCGTTTGACTCTTGTACAAAGGAACAAAAATGAAGGAAGGAAAGGGAAACATACATGATCTGATTAATTATGCAATTATTTGGTATTTGCTCTGGCTATGATACATGGGTAACATTCTGAGGGAAGGTAGATTGGTAATTTCATCAATGTTTCACTGCCTGCCATCTAAACCTGCTTTCATATAAATGGTGAATTTGTCCCAGTTGCCAGTGGCAGAGTTGAATACTGTACACTTAAAACATTCGCCATCATCATATTTTATCTGCGTGACAAAAGACTGAAAAGATGTGAAATCAGATAACCTATGAAATACAAATGTTTGAATCGATAACAGGAGCTACTGTCAGTGTCAGATGACAATTCCTACTGAAGCTGATCACCAGGAAATTGTTGTGAAAATATATTTAAATATCTCCCATTACATTACATTAGTTACATGTTTGTGACATATAATCAGTGTCTGTGCCAGCCGAGGAGGTAAAAAAAATTACAGAACTTATTAAAAAAGAGATTCTGTTGAATGTAGATGTTTTTTGTTTGTTCTGACACCAGCATTTTAAAACTGACAGAAAACCTGTAGAGTTAAGTTCAGGGAAATGCTGTGACAAAATTCTTATTAATGCTGGATGACTGGGGGACTTGGTGAAAGTTAGGCAAAAACAGTTTTTAGTTAATAATATACATATATATATATATATATATATATATATATATATATATATATATATATATATATATGTATATATATTGCTGCAGCCGAGCTCATGGACAGCTGTGGATACTCGGAGCAATAGTTTTTCCTTCTTGTACTACTTGTAGTCCACTTTGAGGACATGTACGCCACCACATAAGCCAATGATCTACTATAGTTCCAGTAATATTGATATATATATATATATATATATATATATATATATATATATATATATATATATATATATATATATATATATTTTTTTTTTTTTTTTTATTTTCTTTTAAACAAAACAGTTGAGGACATCAAGGTGGATGGATGGGAGGTCTACTTGCTCCAATTTTTCCCCCAGACTTTATCCAGTACAGTCAGCATATGAAGTGTTAATATTGCTTCACCTGTAAATAAAAGCCTCAACTGGATCTGGAATCTGTCATGTTAAAACTGTATTGCAGTATTCCTGCTTCTTATTAGTATTTGCATGCACCTCGATACTTATGATAATTCATACACTTTTGATTTACTTCATACCAAACTGAAATCAAAACGTGTGTTATTTATATGAGAAGAAGAAGAAGAAGAAAGAAAAAATGTTAAATCACTCTGTAGTAATGAAAATGCCTTCAGAAGTCTATTAGTGGTACAGTCGCCTCATACTGACACATGGCTCTAAATGGAAATCAAATTTTGTGGTGTTTCCCACCCCAGTGATAATTATACTTCAGATAAAAAAAATAAAATAAAAATAAAATCTCAGCTTTCAGGGGATTGTTTTTATCTAACCCAGGATTTCAATTTTTTTTTTTTAATTTTAACTTTTTATCTATAAACCTGTTTATAAATCTACACAATGAACACACAAAAACAAACAAACAAACAAATGCACGACTAGAAGAATAAGACACATGCAGAAATATGGATTGTAATATTCTGTTGGCTTCAAGACTGGGAACGATCACAGTGTATTTTCTCCCTCACTGCTCCGGTCGTGCCGTCATCTTCAAACATCCACGGGGAGTGACTTGTTATTTGCTCTGAGCTGTCTGCATGGTTTGGCTTTTTGATTAGAGAAAGACAGAAAGAAAAAGAGCGGGAGACAGAGGAAGAGAGCTGAGATAGTGAAGAGAGAGACAGCCTTGAGGCACATGTCAAGCAATGTCACAGATAATCACACATTGTCTTAAAATAGCTTTGAAAATGACAGTGTTAGGGCTGGGCTGGGAAGGGTGTAGTAAGGGTTTAGGGGTGTGTGAGAGATGCACCAGAGCACATGTACCCTAATTAAAGACCAGATAAAGTTAATTTCTGACATCTCCCAAGGGGAGAGCTTTTATCAAGGGCAACAACAAAATATGTTATCTGTAAAAGTAAGATGGCAGCTGGAGCGGGAGTAACATGACTATCTAACGCATCTGCTTTGTTCTCTCAAAAAGAGAAAAATATGAGGGGGGTCACTGCAATGACAGAAGGAGAATGACTAATTTCCTCAGTCAGTCAGGTGAGGATGGTGAAGGGGCCTTCTATCATCGCCCACTTAGTAAAACCATTTGATTTCACTACATTACTGCTTCCACTAAATTGTCCCTGTTGCAGTCTGAGGGACTTTATATCATTTTTTTACATGTTGTTAAAAATGTCTATTTAATATACACAAAAAAAACCAACTTCCGCTTTAATGCACTGTACAGTACAATCACACAGGTTAAATCTCTAAAAAAATGTAAGTTTAAAAACAAAATTTATATGACCTATTCTGTAATTAATTTCTTTATTAATTAAACAAAAGGGACAGGGATGCTAAGTGTCTGCTGCTGTTAGCCTCTAGGGGGCAACAAAATGTATTGACTGTCCAAGAGTCTCGCATTAACCGTAGCTGGAACTTAAAAAGATACTGTATTGTGCTAAGATCAGCAGACTCACTCCGTAATTGCAGTAACACAGCAATGGATACTTAAAATTTACTATCAGTGTCCAGCCCTGGTAAGTAGGCATAAAACAATTCTGAAATCAATAGGGTGAGGTGTGCAGCCATTCTGGAGGGGCTCAGAGTAGAGCCGCTGCTCCTCCACATCGAAGGGAGACAGTTGAGGTGGTTCGGGCATCTGACTAGGATGCCTCCTGGGTGCCACTTGGGTGAGGTGTTCCGGGCATGTCCCACTGGGAGGAGGCCCCGGGACAGACCCAGGACATGCTAAAGAGATTATATCTCTCAGCTGGCCTGGAAACGCCTTGGGGCCCCCTGGAGGAGCTGGAGGAGGTGGCTAGGGAGGGGGAAGTCTGGGGTTCTCTGCTTATGCTGTTGCCCCCGCAACCCGGCCCCGGACAAGTGGAAGAAGATGGATGGATGGATGGATGGATGGATGGATGGATGGTGATATAAATGCCCACAGTATTGTTTCACAAGTCCATCTTCCCATACTGTGATACCATTGTGAGGTTGTGAGTTCATGCTAGTCTGTTCAAGGCTGTAATGCTCAAAGATCACTCAGGTAATGAGTGAACTGGAAATATATGACTATATGAATAATGGACTTTACTCCTCATTTGTGGGCCAATCAGGATCAAGTGATCAGGCCTGTGGTAAAATGAGTTTTTTAATACCCTCTAAAGAAAAAATGAGGTATTAATTGGAAATGTGGCCCAAAAATTTTAGTATGCATTAAAGTAGCATACACCCAGGACCCATGGTTTCAAAGCAGATAACTGGATGGTAATGAGATGATCAAACAATGTATGTGTGCCTCAGTCATGCAGGCCTAGAGACTGGTCAGCAACTGTGTGTGTAAAAATGTGTATTCCCTGACCCGTTTGTGAGTGGTTACAGGTTGCACCAAAAACCTCCTCGTGATTGCTTTAGTCGCTAGCAGATTGCAAACTAACCACTGAGAACTACTTTGCCTTCAAAGTTGTGCCTTACCGCTGAAAATAAAACATTTCAAAAGGTGAACTCTGAAGTCAAACGGTCTCCATTTCAGGTTTGTGTAGCACTTTTCAGTCTTACTACTGCTTAGCAAGTAGTTATCAAGTGTTTGCAGACAAGTCAATAATACAAACTATGGGCAACCATGGCAATCTGCTAGTGACAAAAACAATCACAAGGAGGTTTTTGGTGACCTGTCTGCCACCAATTTCACCTGGCAACAGCAAGCAACCACCCACAAATACTCACCAACCATTGGGTGAATATATTTATCCTTTGACCGGCGGTTACCAGGGGGTCAATGACCAGTCTTTAGGCCTGAGTGTTTGGAGGTTTGCAATGGATTTTACATCAGTTGCCAGCAAACACTTGCAACAGGTCAGGAAATTCAGATTTTTTTCCCCTAGGCCTTTGTAACTGGGATGTTACACCTGTCAGTAGATGTGGCTGATCAGTGCATCCTAGACCTGCAGGTTACAACTGCAAAACTTCCAAGCATATCAGAATAAGCTTGTTTATCTAGATTTTATTTCTTACAGTGTCAGTTTCTTACTTGTAAGGAAAATAATGTGGGAACTAACATTAACAAGATCGCTTGGAACGCAACGCTTTTACTCAACATATGCAGAGTGTATTTACATTTTTGCAAATGATCGCCATGTTTCAGAGCTGAAACTTTTTTTGGATCAGCTGTGAATTAAAAAACAAAACAAAACAAACATCCACCTAGTTACAAATAAGATGGGAAAAATATATATTTTGGAATAAATAAACAGCCCAGACTTCTGTGCCTCTGAACACCACTCTTATTTATTTAATTTTAGAATGATTCACCCATCTACTCTATAGCCAGCTGAAGCTGGTAGTTAAGCTAAAAATAATGTTTATTCCTGCAGACGTTTAATGGTCCGTCAAATGGGATAACAAGGACGGCTGATTTGTGGGCCTTTCTCTGCAATTACCCAGCCTCCCCACTTCCTCCCTGTTTAAATTAAACAAGCCATTGATTTTATGCTGAATATTATTGTGCCATATTCCTGAAGAGCCTTTTGGATAGAGATATAGAGTGATTGGACTCAGACAGATGCAACGAAAGGCACGTTTCAAGACTCAAGCAAACCGATACGGAGAAAAGCATATACTGTATGTTTCTTAAAAAAGAATTCATGAAAATATACTGATTTACATTAGTGTTTCTTTTTGTTCATCGAACAATTAGACACAAGATACACATACATGCAAGAAAAAACAGACAGATTTTCATATTTCTTCCACACACTGCCAGTATTATTAAGTTTAGAGAACAACTTTAAGAATTTGAATTTGGACACAAAACAAAGACTAATTTACACAGAGCTACTGTATCACGTTGAGCTGCTTCACACAGAGCACTCAGCACACTGTGTTACATCAGTGTATCAGTTCAATGTGAGATAAGCTTCACTCATATGTTACAGTCGCACTAAGGAAAACAGTGGTTGGAGACTGAGGCACAACCAAAATTATTGTGACCGTGTGCAACAGACTTGTGATCTTGTTGCCTTTGAAATGGTTGCTTCAAAGATGGGGACAAGGTGTGCAACCGCTCGTACTGCCATCTTCAAAGTGACTTTGGTGTATGATTGCAGGAAAATGTAATAAGATGGAGGCAGTCTGCTATTAGTCTGGGACTGACAGGGATCAAGTTGGCAATTACATCCAATCTGTTTGTGATAATACAACAATTAACTGTGATAAATTGACAAAAAATAAACTGTAACACAGAAATTCACATTTAACAGAAATTCACATTAACTGGCTGTTCACAGCTGGTAAGGGCAGGAAACTGGCACTTCAGCGGCGATCGCCCAAAGTTAAAAGATTAACTACTTACATTCAGAGTCTAGTCAGAACTTTGAAGCAGTAATACAGAAATTCAGAAATAGTAATAGTAATACACAAATAGTGATTCAGTTGTAGCAATTCAGTGGTTTTAATTCCTTAGGTGCTTAACAACTTTGCTTTTGTGTAGGAAAATAACCAGAATGCAACCATTTGGTAACCAGTTGAGTCGAGTCCCCCGTCGCAAAGAGAAAGACAAGTTGCTCTCATTGGTACAGACTAACTCAATTTGATTGCAATGTGTTGGGAATCTGTCTACATTTATATATTATATGACAATTTATTTGCAACCCTTCACTGATCTGTTTGAGTGATTGCTCTTAGTCTGAGTTGGGCCATGATTGGAGACAGGTTGGCTCACACCACGTGACCAGTGCGATCCCTTTGCAATCAAAAGTGTTCATCCAGAGGTTGAGGGTGTTGCACGCTCAGACTCTGGGGAACCAGCTGTTCTTCAACATAAAAAAAAATACTGTCAGCTGCGAGTGCTACCCCTCAGCCTCACTGGTAAACTTAGGTGCCGTTTACACGAAGCCGTTTTCACTGGAAACGGTGTCGTTTTGATGCGTTTCAGCCTTTCGTTTACACGATGGCGTTTCAGAAACGATCCGCGTTTACACGAGGACATGTGAAACGATGAAAACGATGTAGTTCCCATGCCAGGCCACAAGTTGGCGTTGGTTTTCTCTTTGCAGTTTGTTTACGCAAGACGCGCATGCGTGGAGTGACACAGTAGGTAGTGCGGCAAATTGTTCATTACTTACAAAACGGCCAATGTGAGAGGTTTTGTGTGGACAGATGATGAGGTTGGATCGCTGCTGCACACAACGCTGAATTACAAAACGGTAAAAACACAGGAAAAGCATAAGAAGCACTCGTGAATCCGCGAGTACTGTTTATCAGTTTGCGCGTGCGCGAAAAACTGGCCGTCGCAACCATAGTGCGCATGTGCGAGTCGAGCGTTTTCAAATCACCCCGGTTTCAAGTGTTTACACGAAAACGCAAGCCGGTGCGTTTCTGAAACGCTCCACTCTGGACCCCGTTTCTGAAACACATCGTTTTCACTCTGTTGTCGTGTAAACTGAAGGGCGAAACGCATCAAAACGACACCGTTGTCGTGTAAACGCAAGGCCGAAATGCATCAAAACGACACCGTTTCAAAATGAAAACGGTCTCGTGTAAACGGCACCTTAAGATGGGCCTGTCATGTGCCTTGTTGAGCAGCGGGACCTTGAGGCCGTAGCAAGATTTCAGTCCATTGCAGCGTAGTGTGTTACCAATGGTGCTCTTGGTGATTGTGGTCCCAATGGCCTTCAGATCATTAAGAAGCTCCTCCTGTGTAGTTTTGGGCTGGTCCACCACCTTTTGCATGATCACCCTCATCTGTGAGGCAAGATCTTGCATGGAGCAACAAAAATAGTTGTCACCGTGTCACCAAGCTTCTTGCTGATGATCTTGTAGCCCATCCCAGCCTTGTGCAGGGCTACAGTCTTGCCCTTGACATCCTTTGACAGCTCTTTGGTCTAGGGGTTGGTGGTGGAGGGGTTGGAATGGAAGAAATCGATTCTGTGGACAGGTGTGCTTTATACATGAGTTGAGATCAGAGTATCTGTAATTGATTGATTGCAATCTGTGTGCCACGTGGGCACACAGCCAATCTGTGGGAGCCAGAATTCTGGCTGGGTTATAAGGGATTAAATATTTATTTCACTCAGTGACACGCAAATCAATTTATAACTTTTATGTAATGTGTTTTTTCTGGATTTTTGATCGATATTCTGTTTCTCTCCATTAAAATGATACTACCACAAAAATTAGAGACTGTTTATTTTTTTTGGAAGTGAGCAAACTTACAAATTCAGCAGGGGATCAAATAATTATCTCCCCCATTGTACACTGTACATTTCTTACAGTATATTTTTCTTTTCTTTTTTTTGCTGAAGAAAACAGTGGTGTCCTGATTAAGTCTATTAGTTGTGTTTTCTAATGCCACACATTACTATCCTCTATGTTGGATTGATTTTCTTTTTAAACCATGCACTACATTCCTGTATTTTATCACTTAGGCATTTGGGCCAGTGCTACCTTTGGTGGCCCAAATCTATATTGGCCAGCTGCTGTGAACCACCAGCAGTGCTCTCGCGCAGGAACTAAGAGACGTGCTTTAATCTGCAATCAAGGAGAAAAGGGTGGTCAAAGAAGAGAACAGATCTCCCCTGAAGCAGACTGTCCTGCCTGAAGCTAGACATAGAAAAAAAATATCAGCTGGCTCCAAGAAGAGCTCAAACAAAAGGATGAGCTTTCTCAAAGATCCCTGAGAACAAGGAGGGCTCACAGCAAAGCCCATGTTGACCTTACTTAAAAAAGAAAACAAAAAGAATAGTAGGGAAAAACACTGGAACAGCATCTGCAAATTTATAGAGGCAGCCATCAAAGAGGAGATGGCTCTGAGAGATGAATAGAGGAGAGAGCTCGAAAATATGAACTGTCTGTGTAAGAAAATGATGAAGAAAGAGGAAGAATGGAAGGAGATGGTTCAGGAAGCTGAAGGGAGGATCAAACTCCTCAACTACCAGCTTTAGGTACGCTACCTGATTGGATCATTTTACTTCACAGAAATGCCATGTTCCACCCTAACAGCTTGTTTAAGACCGGTTCACAATTTAGTAGAATATAATGCTTACTCTGTTTCTCTTTCAATATAGGAGCTTGCATCCATTACACAGGAGCAGCAACCAATGGAAACATACTCAGGAGGAACCCTTGCACAAAAAGGCAGAAGAGGAGGAAAAGATAAGCAAAGAAAGGAAGATAAAGAAGAGAATAGGAAGGAGGAAAAAGAAAGAAGGGGAAGAAAATGCTGAAAACAAAGATGATGAGAAGGTGAAAAAGAAGATCCCAGAGGACAGGAAAGACAGACTAATGACTGAGAAGAAGAACAGACAGCATAAAAGAAAAGGAGTAAGAAAGAAGAAATGGGGTTAGCCCCAGCAGAGCATCTTTCATCCTAAACCCTTACCCCTTCCTACCTTTGGCCACCCTTCTATCCCCCAGACTGCTACACTTTACCCCACCTCTTTACACCCCACTCCAACCCTTTGCCTCCCTTCTTACCTTACCCACTGCCTCTTTCACCTTTCCCTTACCTCCCATCTTACCCCACCTCTTTGACTTTTAGCATACAAAAAGAAGAAGACAACACTACTTTCAGCTGCTCTTTTGTCACAAGGAGGAGACAGCAGGTAGTACCGCATGCTTTGGCTCAGATAAAAAGAAATAACATAAATAATCATAACAACAGGGAGATAAAGAATACAGCTACCACCTGATCTTTTGTATGTCCTGCTGCCACTACTGGAGTCACTGAACCTATGTCCTTCTTCTGGATTTTGGCACAGAGATGGTCCACATCTAGTATGATGTACTGGAAAAGTTTCACGAAGAACTTTAACTCTAGATACTAAAGTACCATGGGAAAGGTTCCTGGCTCTGTGACAGCAATGAGGCCAAAATCACCCGACTCTGGTATGTTCTCAAAACAGCAGATAAGGTCCTCTCTGTACTTGTAGGCAGTACTGATGTTGGTACATGTTGGTAGTCCATGGGCAACTACTTTACAGAGAACAGCAGTGCACTTTGGTGATGAGAAAAAAGAGGGAAATCCACCCAGGTCAGAAAAAAGTTTCTCCTTTTAGCTATGTGGCCTGTTAGAATGAGCTGATGTGCATAGCAGTGGATGTGGTGGGAATTTGGGTTTCTGAACACCTGCGGCAACACCCCTCATTACTGGCTCCATCACATGCCTGGCAGATGAGCTTACTCTTCTGATCTTCAGGAAGGATGGCAGCAAGACTCTCTTTAACAGCAGTAGCAACAGACCCAGCTGCAGCTGACCGCAGAAGGATGAACTCAAAAGATCTGCCCTGCACATTCCTCCTGGCATCAGTATAACGCAGCACAAGCACAAGTTCACACTGTATGGCAAGATCCATGATCTCATGGATAGATAGGAAGTCACTGCTCTGGCCTTTACTGATGACATGCTCCCTCACACAAGAAAACATACAGGCCAGCAGCTTGGTCTGTCATCTGTGTCTCTGAGAACGTATTCAGAGGCACTTTAGAACCTTTTAAGAACTTAATTACCCAAAAACCTTTCTATAACATGCTTAAGCATAGTCCTCTAGGTCTGACTCTATATATGATTCATAGCCATATTCTACACTGATGGAGAAGGGATTGAAATTACACTTTAATGACTTCTCATTGTATCAGGTGCACAAGAATTCATCTCAGAGAATTAAAAAAGACATGTAGCAGCCAAGGGTACAAAAAGATCAAGACAAGCAAATGTGGAAATATGTACAATGTCTCAGCCATATCTGTCAAACGAATCACAAAGTTTTACTGTGTGGCAGGTTCCCTTTGTAATTCAGTTAAAACTTGCCTAGTGAAGTATAGTAAAGGCGAGTGCCAGCAATCACACACAGACAGAGCCAACCTCTCTACTGCCAGTGAATTTTGAATTTTCTTCCACTGTGTTAGTCATGCTTCTGCAGGCGATTACATTTCATTGTTGCGTTTGAGGGAAAAATGAGATCACCTTTGACAGGTTCATCATGGAGGCCTTCTCCAGGCATTTTGCCTGACTTGGTGGCCTGACAGTCACCGACTCTATTAGCCATGTGTTTTCATCCAAAACACAGCACTGTGTCCCCCAGGTTTCTAAGCACATGCACACGAGCAGACACAACAGCCACTAAAGGAGTGAAGATTACACAGAGAAGTCAAGTGACAAATTCAAGTGGCCAGAAGAAATATCAATTCATTTAGGACCAGTGAGCAGCAAGCCAGCTGTCAGAAAGAGAGGGAGAGAGAGATCAAAGGGGCTTACCCCTGATTTGACAGATGCATTAGGGTTGAGAGCAAGACAGTTAATTTTGTGTGTAGGTGTGAGTGAGTGTCAGTGTCGCTTCAGCAGCACGTGTTTGTGGCCACGACAAAAAAAAAAAAAAAAAAAGACAACCGGTCAAAAGATTGCATGGATCTTGGATAGCATTTCTTACATTTAAAGCTATCAGATAAATATTAACAATGTTTGAAACAGTTACTGGGTTTGCACCTCACTGTCTTCATCATTTTGTATTGTGTATGTTTCTCAAGGCAATTATATACAGAAATGACTTCAAATGATCAAACCAAAAAGTCTAATGCAAAGCTGAATGGAGTGTTCAGACTAAAGGTGACGTGGAGTCTATTCAAAGACCTAAATCGACACAATTTTGGAGCAGGCCATGTGAACTGAGGCAAATACGCATCCATGCTCCTTTGTTGGGAAAGCTATCGACTGACATTCTTCCACAGACTGTGGATTCTACTGACACGACTGACAATAAGAAATAGAGGGCAGCTGGAGCTGTACAATTCAACAGTGCTTTCATATAGAGGACAAAAAAAGGAGAGGTCTTGGAGAAAAGTAAGTAAAATTTGGAATATACTTCACTATTACTTACTTCCAGTTACCAGCTTTAGGAAGCGGTTCTCCCCTTGACTGTTAGGGGTGAATACTTGGGAACTGGTCCAAAACAGTCCAACAAATAATTCAAGGAGAAACTCTGCTTAACGTTGCATTTGAACACATCATATGTAGTTGCTTGTCTAGGCGTTCCAGAGAAACTTAGGGCTGACCTCAACACTACATATCACACAGTGCTCTTTTTGGTCAGAACATAATGCTAACATGATGGGATGCAGCATAGTATTGTGTACAGTCTCATAAATGTGGTCCACAAAGACACCTTACTATCATCTGGTTCTCCACCCCCTTCTCAGTGCAGTATAGCCTCAACCAGTATCTCCAGAACTATGTAGTCATGCAGCACAAAGAGTCCACTGATCACAACCACCGAAGAAAAAAAAATGCTGCCTCTACTTAAAGGCGGAAAACCAGAAATAATGATACTTTCCAGGTATCAAATACTGCCATTTTGTTAAAGCCGCTATCAAAGATAAGCACAAGGTGTCTTGTGACATTGGTGCTGAGTTATGGCAATAGTGAGACAAGCGCCAATTCCACCTCCTCAAAAACGAATGCTTGTTCAGGACCCATGTGCCCCAACTTTCATTAAAACACACCGGGTACCCTTTAAAATAAGACGGTTACCTCTCAGTGTCTAAAACTGCCACAGCGGGTGTATCTTCTGATATCCTTTGATGTTAGCAGCTTTATACGAAACAGCAATATTTCACCCACTGGGATGAAAACACAGAGATCTCAAAATGTTTTTGCACAGCCTTCTAGTTTCTATGAGGGAGCTGGACCTAAACCCAAAGATCTCAAAAGCACTGCTTAATCTAAATCCAAATTGATGTGTAATATTAGGCATGAATGGAGCTGCCATTGATTTCACTCACTGTTAATTCTCCATCGCATTACATATACTCACTAATAAAGACCGAGGATCTCAGTGAGTAGATGGCTTTGCTGGATGTGTGTTACTAAAAGGAGTGAAAACTGACTCTATGCGTTGACCTCAGAGCTTCCACATGTACAGCTTCATGCAGAGGTATAAACTCAGTTTAACCCTCAGAACTTCTTTTTGTCATGATGAAAGCAATCGAATGGCGGATGCAGGTTGTTGAAATGAGAACCCTCCTCCGAGTGTCTGAGTTCCTCATTAAGCCTAGATTATTCAGGGCGCCTGGGTGGCTTAGTGGTGAAGCCGGCGACCACATACATACGCCGCGTTGCGGTGTGGGCGGCGCAGGTTCGCGTCCTGGCCTGTTGCCAATTTGCCCGCGTGTCTTCCCCTGTATCTTTCCCCCATTTCCTGTCTCTCTCCACTGCCAACAAAAGCCGCTATGGCCAAAAAAAAAAAAGCCTTGATTATTCTCAGTGACATGAGTGATGCAAATTTTATCAGACGGTGAGGATGTGGGATTAAAGCCCACGTGACTCCCTGTTTTTCAGAATTTGCATTAGATTTCACCAACTACGCATGCGCCCCAGGCGGCGAACTTCAAAGACGTGTAACAGGAATGACTACTCAGCCGTCAGGTCTCCAGCTGTCCACATTCGTGTCTGTAATGGTGTATAATCAAGGCATTACAAGTTAGAGCGATGAGCTGTGGTCTTAACAGACTTAACAGTCTACCTGTGGGGGTACTCTTGGTGTGTGTCCCACAGAGCAAAGACCACAGGGCTGCTCCAGTACATCTCATTTGTTCTGGGATCACCAAGAGAAATCAGAAGGACCTGTCTGGGAAGAAGGACACTGGTTCTACCATTTGCTAGCCACCATAACCAAACCTAGAAAAAATGATGGAAATGGATGGATGGAGGGTATGCTAAAGCATTGCTGGATTTAACACCAGCTGCTTGATAAATGCTGCTTTTAATTGTATTTGATATTGTTCATATTGCCCACAGGTGTGAATGTGAGTGTGAATGGTTGTCTATCTCTCTGTGTTGGCGACAGGCTGGCGACCTGTACAGGGTGTACCCTGCCTCCTGCCGTATGCCAGCTGGGACAGGCTCCAGCCCCCTTCCACCCCCCCACCCCCCCATGACCCTAAAACAGGATAAGCAGAGGAGAATGGATGGATGGATTGTTCATATGGTTAAATCACACTACTGCAAAACACTTTATTGAATCATTTGGCTCCATTGACACACACTGCATGCAATCCATACTTTATTGATCCTCATCCATGTTTACAGCATGGATCTCAAACAGGACTCATTGTCTAAACTATGCTTTATGGTAAACATGCTGTCATTGTAGCAAACACGTTTGTCCATAATGTCCTTGAAATTGAAATAATAGTAAAAATCAGAATAGCAATTCCATAGCGGGAATGGTGATGCTTATGGCCAAATCAATATTCATGTTTATATTAGGGCGATATGTTGTGAGAGGCAATTACTGCTGTAGTGAAATGGTGTCATTGTGTGTGAAACAAAATCAGTTGGCAGTGTGGAACAGTTTGATTAGACCTTTTCAAGGTGATCTCAGGATATTTTTATGTGTCACTTCTTCCTTCCTCTCCCACCATCTTTCTCACTTCTTTGATGAAAGGAAAGAAGCATACAGATGTTGAAGTATACTGACATGTCCTTGTGGAGGGATTTCAAGCATGATGCTAATAACAATAATTAGCCCTTAAGTGTTTGTTGAGGGGGAGGTAAAGACATGAATATTCTCCCATTGTGCTCGTGTGTGTGTGCATGTGTATGTGTTTTAGGACAAATGGCTTCCTTGTCTTCTTAAAAGGACAAATTAGCCATAATTGCTTGTTTCAGGGGTCTGGGGATGAAGGCAGCTTTTTGCTACTTCATTATGCCTGTTTTAACTCTTCAAGAACACACTCTCTCTCTCTCTCTCTCACACACACACACACACACACACACACACACACACACACACACACACACACACACACACACACACACACACACACACAGTTAGCCCGTTGAATCGATTAACATCATAATATTGTGACTATTTATGAGCAAAACAGCAATTAAAGTGAATAAGGGTACATTTACTCCATAATTAAAATTGCTGAGCTACTACGGACCAATAGAACTGAATGCAATTGTTTATGACTAAAACTCGTGTTGTAATTATTAAGAAGAGGTTAAAATGTTGAACGACTGAAAGCACGGTAAGTGAAATACATTGGGATTAATATATTTCATCTTTTAGTTTGGAGCTTAAAGTACTAAATCCATTCACCACTTACAGCAATCAAGGAGAAGAAATTTTCCGATTTGCAAAGACAGACTCTCCCATCAGCTTTGATTAGTGTTACAGTACATCTTTCCTGGCTGTTAGATATTTGAGAAATTATTATTAATAACAAAATAATTTCCACAGATTAACCCCATTCCAGCTTTATTCCTGATCCCTTGGCCTTTAGGAAATTGATCCAGGGAAAGATTGATGGCTCTCCTGCTGTTTTAAAACATTTGTCCTTGCTGGTCTGTTTCTTTTCTTTTCATCTTGGACCACAGTTACAAAAAGTATGTCTGTTTAATGATGCAGATGTATCTCTGAATGTCACATTGAAACTAAGTACATTTTAAATGTTCAAGAAATACTTTATGCACTAGGTTTTGCACTCAAAAGTTCAGTTTTGGCATTGTGAGCGAGCGACCCAATTGGCACAAGTGTAAAGCACTATCCTTGGGCTAATCAGTATAGCGTTTATAGTGCATACTACAACAAAGCTGAAAATACACAGTTGTGCTCTCACATTGTTGTGATTTATAGTTACTCTTCTGAGAAAATAGACATCAGGCTACCGCATAGGTGATGGCACACACGGATACAGGATTGAACTCAGTTCTTTAAATCGAGATTTAGTGGGTTTTGATCTAGTGTGGACCACCGTCCAATGAGCCACACCGGTGTTCATTTGTGGCTCCTGCTTTGTGTTTAAGTTTGAAGGTGTGAGCTTCCTTTTAGTTAGCACAGTTTTCTCATGTCACTTAGGGAGGTAAGTTGCTGTATTTTGGTTTGCTCTCGTGAAAGGGTTATCTTTGTCATGAATCTGTAGAAGGATTTGTTTGCCGTTTTGGCCTCTGTCTGGTGAGAAAGACTGTTTGCCCCTAGACGGGGCATTACGGTGTGTCTCACCAGAGACGCGAGAAGGATCACAGAAAAACAGCTATGAGGTTGCATTCAGACAGCAGCGCGATGTGGAAAAGTGCAAGTTCCTCCTTCATTTTAATGAGGCCACTGCACTAAAGCAGCAAGGCTGACAAAGCAGAGGGTTCTGTCAGGAAAACATAGGATAGATATGGCAAAAAAAAAAAAAAACCGAATGTGAGAAAATGCAAAGTGACTGAATATGATGAAAGTTCTGCTTTGGCTAATCAAATATCACATATTCAAGGTTCTTATTTTCACTTTTTTTTCTGACCTAATTCACCTTGAGGACTTTGAAAGCCTCATAGCTACACAAGAACTTGATGTTCAATATTTGAGCTAAAAGATGACAAGGATGCTGGCAGTGACTAACAAGTATGAGGGGTAGGAGCTGTGTTATGTCTTCCATCGGTTCATACTGGAGACGACAATGTGAAGTTTACATCCTTGTTTGTGTACCTGGGTTCCCTGTCTCGGAAACTGATGACCTTAAACTAGAAGTTGCTCGCCGATGAGCTGGTGGAGTCATTCAGGCTCTACGGAAGCCACGACAGAAACATCGTTCAGTCTCCAGAGACACCACCCTCTGCTTTGACAATGCCTCAGTTCGCTCTGTTTTCCTGTATGGCCCAAACACGTGGCCACCAAGACTATCTGAGGCTGATTGGATGGATTCAGCTCTCAAGCACTCAGAACAATTGAGGGCACCTGGGACCACCGGGTGTCAAACTGGGATCTCAGAATGAGAACACAACACACAGCACCAACACACTGCCCTGTCTGCACAGTGGCGAGTGTGATGGTTTGGACATCCTTAGAGAATACCTCTCGATCATCCTACCAAAGCAATCCTCCAGTTCAACCACGCTGTTGCAGGATGGAAGTGACCACGAGGTGCTCCACGCTCATGATACTCTGACACTATTAGAAATGACTTCAAGATCTTTGGTGTGGATTTCGCAGATGCTCAGATTCCTCACCCAGGATCACCTCCAGTGGGAACATTTAGAGTTTCACGCTGGCTCATGATAAGCTGTTTATTTTTATGCCTTTTACACATTTAAATAATATATATTTTGAACAAACAATATTGCTGGTAGTAAAATTAGCATTTTACATAAGATATTGCTTCTACCAATGCTACAATTAAAATCAAGATGATTTACATCTGCAACAGAACCAGTCATGTACAGTACAGGCACTGCATTTTGAAGCACACTGAATAAAAACACGTGTTCATCTACATCTTTAGTGGCTGTGGGATGGGGCTGAATGAGTAAACTGCACTGTACTGTAAACTCTCTGTCATATTCAGTTCCAGTAAGCTATTTTGATGTCTGCAATACCCCATGCTCTGCAGAGTATTTAGGTCCTTAAATTGCTGCATCTTCAAGGTCAATGGGGTCAGCAAGACCCTTTAAAAACACCAGCCCCGATGCCCCATGGGATATGAAGTTCCTACCTTGCAGTCAAAGAATTGTAAATGTTTACTGAGAGGATATCAGTCACCTCTCAGTGACTGCAGGGTCACTATGGGGTATTTCCATTTCCTTTAAGAGGCTGAATGAGCTCTGCACAAACACGAGCAGATGGATAGATAGATGGATGAAAGCAAGAAAGCAAGTCTCAGAGAGAGAGAGGGAGTGAGGGAGCATCCTTATTTATTGTTCATGTATTTTTAAACAGCAGAGCACCCGGGTCAAACGAGTGAGCAGGACTTAACCTGAAGGGGAAGAAAAAAAGGAGTGCAGGAGGGATGGACAAATCGGACATGTCAGCGTGGATGGATAAAGGGAATGCAAAAGCTGCGTGTGGAAAAAGCATGTGTTCATCAGTGGCGACCTCTTCTGAGACTGAAAGCTGTGGGAGAAAATGAGATTTTGTATGTAAAAAAAGATGTAAAAAAAAAAAAAGTCCCAATAAGGATAAAACTGCCAATCAAAAATGGCGTTGTTGTCCAAGTGTTAACTCCTTTACTCTCATGTGATTTTCTTGTGTGCACTGTATTACATAAATGTCTTGCATTAAAGATTGTTGTATTTAGGGGGGAAACAGGGTTAAACTCTGCCCAGCAGGTGTCTTGACCTCTGACCCTTAACCTTTACACACAAACACACACATACACACCCTTGAGCATATGGCTGACTGATGTCTTTGAGATTAGCTCTATGTCTCCACAGGCAATAGAACACAGCAGTGCGTGTGTGTGTGTGTGTGTGTGTGTGTGTGTGTGTGTGTGTGTGTGTGTGTGTGTGTGTGTGTGTGTGTGTGTGTGTGTGTGTGAGACAGAAAGAGTGGCAAAAAAGAGAAGGTCTGCATTGATTTGACAAACTGGCAGGCTAAAGACAAAAGGACTTTGGTGGCCTTTGGCCTTCTCTGAATGCACAGGCTTGAAAATGACTGTGCTGTCTGTGAGGAGGGGGTTATTACTGCTAAAAAATAGAAAATGAATACAAATCATAATCACCTGGAAATTCATGAACGATCTAACGTGCACAGCTCAAATCAGTCAAATGTGTATTTTAATTAGTTAAATGTGTATAAAAATATAAAAACAGAAGAGGGAAAATAGGAAAATAAAACTGAAATTATGTAATGTTTCTAACTCAAGAAATCGTTTGGTAAAATAAGTGTCACATATTTAAGTATAATTGCAACATTACCTAGTGAAAGTATCTATCAATTCCTGATCAATTCAAGTTTCTGAGAGTAAACCTGGTGGCTTAGAGGTTATGGAACTGGGTCAAGTCCTCTGTTGGTTCAGGATGGGGACCTTCCCTTTCTGTCATCATATGGGATGTTTTAGACTTAGGATATTAATTTCAGAAAACAGCATGAAATTCAAACATTAAGTCACACGATGTTGTATGAGTTTTTTAAATGCACTATCATAAACTGTACATAAAAGATGAAAAAAACAATGTGACATCATACTTTTTTAATTTACCTTTTTTTTGCTTTAAAGCCTCATGTTTCAGCCATCTTGGTATTTGGGAACCTCAGGTGAAAGGCAGATCTGGGATCCTACGTGCATCTACAGCATACAGCAGCAACCTCTCAAACTCAAATATTTTGGTCTGGTTTACCTCATACATGAGTTTTTGTTGGTAAGTATTTACAAAATGCATTCTCACTCAGCTCCAATTAACCCTGTGAGGTCACTCCCTGGGAAGCTGCTTTTTCCTATTGTTGCTTCAATTGTTCTCCTTGTGTCAAAATGATTGTTTAATCTTATGAGGTCCAATCGAGTTCTATGCATAATTTTTAGGGCAACCCATGACACGAGAATATGTGCTTTTTTAGCTTTTTATTGTTTTGGGATGTATGATTTTTGTTTTTGACCTTCAGAACAATAAATGTCAGCATTCACTGGACAAAAAGGGCCTGTATCTGGAAAGATAGGGAATGCTCCAGAATACGAGGCAGATCCATAAAGTCTGTAATGTTTCCAGAGTGAATACGAGAAGATCTGATCTGTCACAGATGTTTAAATAAATATTATCCGGATACGTAATGGATGTTCATTTGTTTGGATTTTTCAGGGTCCAATCTTGTCCGTTTATGGAGAAATCTCCAAAACGCATCCGTCAAAGATCCGGTGCACATTCGTCAGGATATTGTTCGCATCTGTGACAGATAGTACCGTATTTTAGGGCTTTTATTCGAGTGATTCAGTCACTGTATGCTTACAGTTAGGACAGAAAGATCAACAGAACAATACTGTTTTCATCAGAGTTACCAGAGGCACAGAGAGAGTAGACCATCAGCTATAAGGTGCGAGTCGGCGTGTTCACCTTCGCCCCTCACCCTCATGCCGTTGCCATGGCACTGAAGTGTGATTAGAACTCTAGCTAACCAACATGGCTGCAGATATTGACTTCCCATCTGGTTCATGCAAACAGGATGTGACAGATTTAATTTGTTTGTCAGCTCACCTTAATTTAAACAGAAGGCTAAAAGTGGCAGAAAAGGAAAGAGTGAAGGCAGCCGGCAGAGAGGGAATGGGAGAAAGGGTTTCACACAACACATTCTCTCTCTGATTGGCTTACTTGCAGTGAAGACGAGTCGCATGTGTGTGCTTTTGAAGGTGAATCACAGACGTTTCCCTTGTTCATACTGGGATGCTTTCAGATAACTCACACAAAGTGCACACAAATCCAAATATTAAAAAAATATGCCAAAAACTAAAAAAAATAAACATGGTGTTTGTATTTAGGATGAGCACCTGTTAGTGGTTTGCAGGAGATGAAGGAATAGACAGATAAGCAGACGACCAGGAGAAAGAAAGTGTAGAACAACACTGGATTAAAAGAGTGGTTTCATCACCACATTATTCAGAGTACCAACGTCAGGCAGCGAGAGAAACACGACAAGTAACAGAGTGGAAGGAGAAAAATGGAAAAGGTGGTGGAGGAGGTGACCTTACAGACAGCTTCAAGATGGCGCGTGAACCAGATGGACAGTCTCGACTTGTGTGTGCCTGAGAGACAATCCTGATGGCTGCTGAGAGCGCGAGTGTGACAGTGAATACAGAGGGCTGCATTATTGTTTAAATCATTGATCGCTTCTATCTATCTTGCTCTCTCTCGCTCCTCTGTGCTGTTCTTATCTTCTATCTTTTTCTCATTTCTCTTTACCTCAGATGTTTCTGTGACAGTCACACTGCCATCCTGTCTTCTTATCTTTGTTCTCAGCTTTTCTCTTCTGACACCTACACAAGCTGCATTTTCTCGTCCTCTTTGTCTTCTCTCAACTTGAGTTTTTATTCTCTCTCTCTTTTTGCTTACAGTGGCTGTTGTTATTCAAAAGTTCTGAAGCTGAAATGGTTCCTTATGGTTTGGACTGATATTTCTGTCCACTTGACCAAAAAGCATCAGACAGTGTGTTTGTGTTATTGCAGCTTATTGTGTTTCTGACAATATCAAGATCACAAGTTGGAGGATTTCAGGCTCATCATGGGAGAAAGCTGATGCACTAATATTTTTTTGATTAATGACTTTATGTCCTGTCAGTGGCTTCAGCTGTTTTACTTACAGGTTTCTGAAATATAATATGAGTCCTCAAAATAGATGCATGTTGAATATTTACTTGTGCTCTTTAGTAACATGACTCTGTGGTGCCCTCCTCGTCCCCTGGCTATTTGTCTTAGTGTTCACACAAATGGATGGGAACCCTGAATCATTGGCATTTTCTTTTGCCAACATTTAAAGAACATTATGTTTTTAACTGAAAAATTAACACATCTGAAGCTGAATTTATTTCTAACCCTGTTTACATGCAGGCTGGGTCCTAATATCAACTGTGTGCTATTGATTTTAGTCATGTTATGTCAGCTTTAGATCAACTCTAATGCCCAAATCATTAACATATTTCAATGGTCTAATACCTAACTGAAAAAGATACACGATGACCAGAGGTGGGAAGTAATGAAGTACAAATTCTTACTGTACTTAAGCAGTGTTTTCAGGTATCTATACTTCACTTTTTTCTGACAACTTTTTACTTTTACTCCCTACATTTTTACACAAATTTCATTTCAATTCAATTCAATTCAATTTTATTTATGTAGCACAAAATTACAACAGTTGCCTCATGGTGCTTTGTATTGTGGGTAAAGACCCTACAATAATACAGAGAAAACCCAACAGTCAAAACAAACCCCCTATAAACAGCACTTGGCGACAGTGGGAAGGAAAAACTCCCTTTTAACAGGAAGAAACCTCCAGCAGAACCAGGCTCAAGGAGGAGCAGTCATCTGCTGCAAATGGTTGGGCTGAGGGGAGAGAAAAAAGACACGCTGTGGAAGAGACCCAGAGATGAATAATAATTAATGATTAAATGCAGAGTGGAGTATAAACAAAGTAAATAAGGTGAATGAAGAAGAAACAGTGCATTATGGGAACCCCCCAGCAGCCTAGGCCTATTGCAGCATAACTAAGTTGTGGTTCAGGGTCACCTGATCCAGCCCTAACTATAAGCTTGATCAAAAAGGAAAGTTTTAAGCCTAATCTTAAAAATAGAGAGGGTGTCTGTCTACCAAATGCAAACATTTTTGTGAAATACCCACATTTTATAACCACTCTTTATGGTAAATATGGAAGAAAACATTTTTTTTTTACAGAAAGTTTGCATTTTGCAATAATTTGCACACTTTTAGAAAAGCTTGCATTTATAAATATTATCTTAAAGATTAAGCATCCACTGATATTAAGTGTCCTGGCAAAGCCACAATGACACTTTAAAAAAAAATTGGCTAAATTAAATAAATAATAACCATAAAGCTGTGGGTATTAAACTGTAATGGAAATGGACTGGCATTTATATAATGCTATTGTCTTCCTGACCACTCAAAATGCTTCAGACTAAAAGCCATATTTAACCGTACACTCATACTGTACCTTATTTGATTCACTGTAACCATTTTATATCGAATAGCAGATGACACAGACAAGAGTATATCCCCCAGTTTTTGCTGTTGTGACAGCTGATTTTTTTTTTTTTTAGCTCATTCTTCATTTATGGCTCCTTTTCATTGCTGATCAAACTTTGTTTAAAACAAACTGCCAGGCTGCTCAAATTCCTCCTGAATTTCCTCTCAGTGCAGACCTCAGCACATCTGTTTCCAGTTGTACAACATCTTGCCAAAATATTATTTTGGTATTCAGTTGGAAAGTCAAAATCCACCACGCAAGCACACTGCCACAAGGCTGTGGCTCTGGTTTGTTACCACGGAGACGAGCACGCAGAGCGACGGTTGCCGTGTGGCAGCGATGCTTGTCTTGGCAGGGAAACGGCCAACTCTGAGGTCGAGTGACAGCCAGACACACACAAACACACAGGCACACACTCTCTTTCTCTCCTTAAGGCTCAGCAGGCAGGGTGGCTGGGTGGGATCTCTGTGCGTGTGTGTGTGTGTGTGTGTGTGTGTGACAGTGTAAAGCAGGCGAAGGTGACAGTGACGTGACACTGGTGAAATAATTATGAGTCCAAAACAGGGCTGACAGGGAGCAGCCCATGCCCTTCAACTATCTGTCAACTGTCATTAACACAGAGTCCTAATACACAGCCTGAGGAGAGGGAGAGAGGAAGCGAGTGAAATGGAAAGGAAAAAGAAGAAACTACAGAGGGAAATATAAAACGTATTCTTACAAAGATGAAATAAAAACATCACCGAGCTCATCTGTGTGGTCACACTGATCCGCTGGTGAAGGGATGTTCAGACTGGACTATCCATCGTTGTGCCAAATGGAACTGATTATGCCCCTTTGTCCTTTTCTATAGAATAGACGTGAATAGACGTTTACATGTTTACAGTGGTTGTGCATGGTTCACAGAGTGCTTAACTATATTGGTGTGTGTGTGTGAGGAAAATGCCACAGAAGTTACCATTTTGCTAATTTGTAGATTCTTCTCTCTAAACAGTAAATACCAAAGGTCATGGACAGGAACACTGTATCCGTGTGTGTATGTGTAGTGCACTAATTCACCCCATTATCTGTCACAGCTGATGTAAAGTTTTCTACATAATGCAAAACCACAGAAATCAGCCTACTGGAGGTACAACCAGGCACTACACGTTGAGGGCCATCAGCTCAGCATTTCAGATATTTCAGTCTAGGCCAAAGTAGTGAAGTAAGAGACAGACACCCACATCTTTAGAGCCATGCCACTATCATGGGTACAAATTATAACAAAGTCAGGGTCAAGTTTATTTATATATAACACATTTAAATCAACCAGAGTGGACCAAAGTGCTTCACAGGCAGCAACAAAAGTAACACAACAAAAAACAAAAATGAAATTATTGCAAATAATTACATGATGGGTTTAGCTCAAATTAAAGGCCAGAAATGAGTCTTAAAAAAAGACGTAAATGCAGAAACAATTCGGGCAGTTCTAATATGAAATGGTAAGACATCCCAGAGACTCAAGGCAACAGTTAAAAATACTCAGTCACCTCCATTTTTAAGTCTAGATCTTGGAATATTGAGGATCATCTGATTAGCACATCCACCTGACTGGGAACCTGTTATGTTCACCTTCAACTCTGCCTTTTTATTCTTGGATTTAACCAGAGCAGCTTTGCGCAGTTCAAAATTCAAAAGAATCTGATGGGTGATTTCTGTCTAGAGTTTGCTTGTCTTCCCTGCTGAGCTTTCCACTGAGTTCTCTGGCTTTCTCCCACATTTCATGTGATTCTAAAATGTCCATAGGTGTGTGTGTGTGTGTGTGTGTGCAAGATAGAGTGCTGTATAAATATATGTGAAAAGGTGACTGTGGATTGTAGTGTGAAGCCCTTTGTGTGGTCGGTAAGGTCAGATGGACTTGAAAAAAAAAAAGATTTTACTGAAAAGAAAACTACAGAAGAGAAGTCAGAGTGTGATCTGATACAAGCACAGTACTTACGATCAAATGTGAACTTCCAACCTGTGAATTAGGAGCATGCACCGGCTTTTGTGGTCTGCATCGCATCCTGCCCACAGATGCATTGTTTCCTGTGACTCCTGGACTGCCCCCGTGTGCGTGTGTCGATTGTAGGACTCTGACGTCAAAGAGCAGGGTTCACATTTCCTGAATTCCAGAAAAAAAACAAAAAAAAAAACTTTACTCAGGCTCAAGGAAAAAATTTTAATAAAATGTCTCATGTTGACTTCTTAAATTGAGAACACACTGATTTCTTAAGTGTTGCCAAAGGTCATAAATATCCTGTTTTACACTGCCTGGCCAAAAAAAAAAGTCGCCACCAAAAAAAAAGGTCACACATTAATATTTCGTTGGACCACCTTTAGCTTTGATTACGGCATGCATTCACTGCGGCATTGTTTCGATGAGCTTCTGCAGTGTCACAAGATTTATTTCCATCCAGTGTTGCATTAATTTTTCACCAAGATCTTGCAGTGATGATGGCAGATTCTGACCACTGCGCAAAGCCTTCTCCAACACATCTCAAAGATTCTCAATGGGGTTGAGGTCTGGACTCTGTGGTGGCCAATCCATGTGTGAAAATGATGTCTCATGCTCCCAGAACCACTCTTTCACAATTCGAGCTCGATGAATCCTGGCATTGTCATCTCGGAATATGCCCGTGCCGTCAGGGGAACAAAAAACCCATTGACGGAATAACCTGGTCATCATTCAGTGTATTCAGGTAGTCAGCTGACCTCATTCTTTGAGCACATAATGTTGCTGAACCTAGACCTGACCAACTGCAGCAACCCCAGATCATAAACCATGTGGCGACTTTTTTTTTTTGGCCAGGCAGTGCATTTGCTACCAGTGATCAGTAGCCAGGAACATGACCCACCTCACCAACAATGCTCTTATTCAGAAAAGAGATGCCTTTTAGATTTGAAATCTTAAGATAATGCAAACAAGACTATCTATGAGCAGTGAAATCACAATAAATTTGAAAAACTTTGTAAATACAGCGCTCATTAAACCGGGGCACATGTATTCACATGTATTCAAACTGCATAGTTTTTCATCTCTAATATTTCAGTCAAATAGGAAATTGTCCAAATTTTCCAGCTGGATTTTAATTTCGATTTCACAAACAACACACAACCGCAGAGCTAGACCTGTCAACCCAATGAGATCTCTTTCTTCTGTAAATGCGTGTGAAAGTGTTTCTAGGCCGTGGATTGAAATGTGGATTAGGCGAAGGCCTTGGTGAAATATGTCAGCGAACACCCTGTTACCAAGAGTCGGGGTGTAAAACGCCTCAGTGTACATAACTCTTCTTAACGGGGAGTAAATCCCTCCTCAAAACAAGAAGACACACAGTACATTTTGCAACAGTATATTTGGAAATAAATCTCACATGATGCACCATGAAACACTCAAGGAGACGACGAGAGGCAGAGTTAAAGAGAAAGAGGAGAGAACGAGAGGTGAGAGGGGGGGATTTATGGAGAAGGGCGATATCCCAGTACCTAAGATGAGCCAAATGGCCAACAACAGACTGACGGACTGAAAACACAAATAAAGAGCCATTTTTATGATGTGAATGGATGGCTTCCCTGGAAGACACTTGGCTGGATTTTATTTGGTCGTGGCTTTGGCCCGAGCCACTACATATTTCTGTTTTATGAAGAGACTCAATGGCTAAGACGGCGGCTAACAGACTGGTGCGAACTCTCTCACCTCATTGGAAGACGAAACGGGAGGAAGGAGATGAAAGAGCAGGTGAAAGGCAGAGGCAGAGGATGGTGGCCCAATTTATGTGATTCATAAAAACACAGCCTGTACCTATGCCTGCTGCCCACAAATATCTACCTTTTACTAACAACACTCTCGCACAAGTTCATTATCACTAAGACTGAGAAGTTACTCCTGAAGACACACACACACACACACACACACACCTGTCTTCTGTCAGGCTTTTGTTTTCTTTTTAAGCCGATCCACCTCACACATGTCAAATATACTGACCAATCATGCTCTCGGTTTCATGCACTTAGCAAAAAAATAGAATGATAACATTTTAGGACTTTACTGCACACAATGTCTCTTTGACTCTTTTTTTTCCTGTAGTTTTTTAGAAAAAAAAAACAGACTTACAGAGGCATATTCGCTGCCAGTCCTCGCCTTCTAATTTCTGATAAAATGCTGTATGAAATGATTTGGACAGAGGGGTGCGTCACAGCATTGTAAAACAAATTCCTGTATCTGGTAAAATAGTCATCACTGTTAAAATTAATTGCACCCTTCGCCTGGATCTTTGACAGGGAGCATGTGACAGTTGTTGCTTTCAGAGGAAAACCCTGGCGAAGGCACAGATGACTCAATCTTGTCCTCCGCCTTTCATACAGTATCTCTTTCAATCTCTCGCACACATGCTAATCGTTCCCTCTCATTTGCATCCTAATGATTTCACTCTTCCCTTTTTAGCCCTCGTCCGATCCCTCTATTAAGTTATCTGCTGCTTGTGCTCCCCCTCATGTCTTTGTGTAGATGTCTGCTGACTTTTCTGTCTCTGTTGTGGGCTTTCTCCGGAGGTTATTAATCTGCAGCACAGCGTAGGATTAGAATCGTTTACATTTATCTCTTACAGGACAATATCATGTGCCACTCATGGAACCACGTGTGAAAAAAATGCTGGATTACAGTTGTTGCTATTTTAGCATTACCAGAATGAAAAGACTGCCAAAGAATCAGTCCAAAATAAATAAGTAAATAAATGACTTGTGCTTAAGTTGATCCCCATGATTTATATTTTATTCTATTTTGTTTATAACCATTAGCTAATGTATCTTATCTGACCACCTTTCCATATAAAGACAGGATGTCACGGTAGTACAGTGGTTAGCACCGTCACCTGGGTTTAAATCCGTCGGCCGCCCGGGAGCTTTCTGTATGAAGGTTTCATGTTCTCCCCATATCTGCATGGGTTCTCTCCAGGTACTCTGTCTTCCTCCCACAGTCTAAAGTATGAATGTTAGGTTAATCTAAACTGGCCATAGGTGTGGATGTGAGTGTGAACAGCCGTCTGTCTCTCTGTGTCAGCCCTGTGACGCACTGATGACCTGTCCAGGGTCTGCCCCTCCTCTCAGCCTAGGGCATCTGAGGTGCCGTTTACACGAAGCCGTTTTCACTGGAAACGGTGTCGTTTTGATGCGTTTCAGCCTTTCGTTTACACGATGGCGTTTCAGAAACGATCCGCGTTTACACGAGGACATGTGAAACGATGAAAACGATGTAGTTCCCATGCCAGGCCACAAGTTGGCGTTGGTTTTCTCTTTGCAAAGTTTGTTTACGCAAGACGCGCATGCGTGGAGTGACACAGTAGGTAGTGCGGCAAATTGTTCATTACTTACAAAACGGCCAATGTGAGAGGTTTTGTGTGGACCGATGATGAGGTTGGATCGCTGCTGCACACAACGCTGAATTACAAAATGGTAAAAACACAGGAAAAGCATAAGAAGCACTCGTGAATCCGCGAGTACTGCTTATCAGTTTGCGCGTGCGCGAAAAACTGGCCGTCGCAACCATAGAGCGCATGTGCGAGTCGAGCTTTTTCAAATCACCCCGGTTTCAAGTGTTTACACGAAAACGCAAGCCGGTGCGTTTCTGAAACGCTCCACTCTGGACCCCGTTTCTGAAACACATCGTTTTCACTCTGTTGTCATGTAAACAGAAGGCCGAAACGCATCAAAACGACACCGTTTCAAAATGAAAACGGTCTCGTGTAAACGGCACCTGAGATGGGCTCAAGCCCCCTCTGACCCTGAACTGGATAATTGGAAGAAAAAAAAAAAAAAAAAAAAACGCAATACAGAACCAAGGAAATGTCAAGACTTCATAATATTTTACCTTTTCAGTTGATTTCCATCCACTTATGTCCCAACAATCATCCATTTATTTATTCACTGACTGACTGACTGCTATCACCATCATTTTTTTTGTAATACAATAATAGCATTTGTTACCCCTGTAGGGTGTAGTGGCATGGTTTCTGATGTGTATGTAATTATATGTGTCTTCACTATCCTCCCTTTCCCCTTGGGTCCCTGCTGAAGACAGTTACACTGTAATTAAACTCTACATGGCTGCATGTTGTCTGTTTCACTAGAGAGCTCACAGGGAACAGATATACAAAAGCAATAAATTAATAGAGTCGATAATTAACCAGGACTGTAGCTGAGGATGCTTGAAGGAGAACCAACCTTGTTTAAGGAATTCACATTCACATTTCTGTCGGGTAAATCAAAAGACTATGAACCTGTGAACCTGCTTAGCTTTGCTTTCACTTGCTGTTTGGTTAGGTTTGGGTTACAAAGCTCCTTGGTTAGGACTCATTTTTAGAGTAAAAATGGAACGGCAACTTCCTTGCAGCTAGGAAAAATGAATGGACCTTGTGGTTTCACTGAATTTTTTCCCATTCAGCAACCGATTGCTCGTATTTGTGATGACCCATTGGATCACAAAGTGATTGCATAAGTCAATTAATAGAAAGCAACCTGGCTTTATTTAATTAATACATCCATTTTCCTTTCAAATTTATACTATTTATACTGATGTGATGTGCAAGTCTTGCACTTAGATGTCTTCTCTGTTATGTTGACAGTTGTTTTGGAGATGCTCATTATAAATATAATGAGCACGGGAAACAATGAAATGTTAAATGAGAGCAATCTCATATAACAGTCTTGATCCTATGGTAAATTTGAGTAATTTCTTGAAATCACATGGTCCAATCTTGCATTCTGATTGGTTCTAGGGACATGGAGGCTTTTGATACTTCAGACTAGTAATATTTAACAGGTTATGACGCAACATTGGTGTACAGTACCTGTGGCAGTACCATTCAGGGGGCTGGATGAAAAGCTCTGGCTGGCCAGATGTGGCCCGCGAGCCGCCAGTTGACGTTCCCTGACCTATGTCATTTTGCAGTGATATTGGTGTCCTGCAGGAACTATGTCACTATTTCTGGAGGGATTTCTCAACATTTTGATGCACCAAAGTCACTCTGAAGACTGACTGTGAGTAGTCACAGACCTAGTCCCTGTCTTTAAAGCACCCATTTCAAAGGCAACAAGATCACGAGTTCATTGCACACAGTTGCAATTTTGGTTGTGCCACGGTCTCTAGCCTAGTGTGACTGTAGCATTAGATTTGGGTTGAATTACACACAGTCACAAATTATGCTTAAGGGTTCCAAGTGCTTTATACTGTAATCACTTGGTACCCTGAGTCAAGTCCAGACGTGAAAAATGGGAGCAAGACACGGCTACTGTTGGGACACCTTATGAATATCTATGACAAAGCAGCAGTATTTGATGCTGTCTGAATGAGGGGGTGCCAGATGATGAGTAATGATACCTTTATTATAAAGTGGCAAAAATATTAGGTAAGCACTAACAAATACATGAGATACCATATCGTTAACATACGTATGCTATGTGTGTCAATGCGACCAGAATGTTATGTGTGTAATTTACATATTTTTATATTTGTTTAAATTTTCTTTATTACACAAACAAATAATCTAAACGATCATAACGTTACTCATGCTCTGTAAATATTATCGACATTTGTGTCATTGTAAAAATAACTGTTTACTTTACATTTAATCATCTGTAAATGTACAATTATTAACAATGCTCATTATGAAGTGTCTCTTCCTCAGAATGGAAATTGTATCATTAATGACACTGGAGTTTGTCATATGCGTCGTCCAACAACACTGATGCCATCTGCACTCTTTCCCTCATTAAATTTCAACATGATAACAAAGCAGACATATCATCTCTGGCAACTAAACAAAAAATAACAAGTTAGTATCTTTAAGATTTTGATGATTAGTAACAGTTGCAGTATTTTGCATCAGCTGCCACAAAGACAAGACGTCAAATGCAGCCACATACTTACAATGCAGAGACTTTAAACTGCATAACTCAAACTCAAACTGTTTGTAAGGGTGGCTCTTTAAATGTTGTACTTGGAAAAAAAAAAAAAAAAAGAAGAAGCTGTTTTATCAGTCAGCAACACTCTTTTTAATAGGTAATGGTTATTCACCTCATGGTATGAGGCTACTTTGTGACTGAAAAGTCCCGGTACGAGTATAGTGGTTAGTTTCTCCCTTAGCGACCCCTCACTTATCAACTCCTGCTTTAAAAAGCCAAGATGATGACAGCCAAAGCGCTCAACTAAAGGCTTCAAAACAGGAGCCCTGGCTACATCTACCTTTTACATATACTCGGAAAAATACCACCTGGAAACGAAAACTGGTTCTTTGAAGTGATGCCACATGAGAACCATTTTTGGTTCCACAAAAAAAATTTCTGCAAATGCTAGAAAGCCTGAAGAACCAATCAAAAATGGTTTAGGACCATCTTTGAGGAATGACTTTGAAGAAAGCTCCAAGTGGAACCAGCTAGTTCAGAACTTTGTTTAAAAGGTTCTTTAGCAATTGTTCTGAATAAATGGCACTTTAATCTTAAAATTAAAGAGAGTTATTGTAGAGTTGTGGGCTGCAGGAAGGTCTGTTCATTATTAACACAACAGCCTTATAAATACACTTACAGATGTTCTTGATGTAAATCATCAAAGCTGTATAGCTATGCTATCACACTTTAGTTGCAATCAGTGTATTTCAAGGCCAGGCTAAAATACCCAGAAGTATCTGAAAAAAGAAGCAGAAAATACAACAGTACACAGCTGAACACGTGTCGTGTTACAATATCCTGGTAGCAGAGTTGAAGAGCATTGGAAAGGCTTCAAGAAATCGCCTATCACACCAGTTCGCGGAGATGGATTCACGACCAACCCAAGGTGTCCAGCAGCGATTGAAAAGGTCACTCGTGTCGCCGCTGCACCCCTCAATGTCCCGTACACCTTAGCCTCTAATCTGAATAGTGTGTGTGCGCTGTGTGTAATCTGAATAGCAATAAGGCTGGCTGATAGATTGATGCATAACAGCAAGGAGCATGCAGAGCAGGCAGGCTATTTTGGTGTCAGCTTCCTTTATTTTTCAGCTGGCACTGTTTCATTCGGCCACTTGAGATTTGCAGTTCTGATGCCTGCTTCAAGGCAGGGAAATTACTTTAATCAAAGTTGTATTCTGTCCTTTCAAAGCGCTCGGTGATGAGGTTTGACATGTGAGCCACCATAAAGAAAACGTGTTTCCCTTCTCTGTGTACCACTTGCACTAAAAGAATCCCTTTTAGCAAAATATTTAGTAAAAAAAAAAACAGACTAATATTCAGAATTGTATAATTTTTAAAAATCACATGAGTTCAAGTGAATGCAAATTTGTTTGTTGTGGTAAAAGCATTTTAAAAACAGCTCTAGTGTTGTTACATTTATTTGGGGGTGGGGGGGGCACTGATGATCCAAAAGAAATATGAACATAATATAGAAAACCTGGTGAACCTGTGAACGTTAAGGGTTCAGCTTTTTATAAAACTCAAACGAGCCAGGCACTCAGCCTTGAGTGACATGTAATTCCTTTTATCCACAAGTTTGTGTTTTGTTTTTGCCAGAGATATTCAGTATATTATAAAGATATCAAATTTTGAATGTGTATTTAAATTTGTATTTACACATCAAAAATAACAGGAGCTGTAATACTGAAGACCCCTATTCAGAGCTATAAGTTGATCTGCTTTATGACTATGATAGAACAAACCACTGAAAATAACACAATATACAGATAGTAAACAGTCTCTGCTGTGTGGGAGTCTGTTTCTCCATCATCAGGTAACAGTGTCAAAGGAGCAGTAGGATGCAAAAATAAAGAAATGCATTGCTAGACTGTTTCAGGTTGCTAGAAGTACGACTGAGATACGAGTAAGATACCTGGATAAGATCAGAGATTCAAAGATCATCATGACGGATAATAAACACTCCAAGGAGAGCCGTTTTATCCTTCACCTAATTGTTATAAATGTGGCATTTGTGCCAAATAATCAGGAATGTGCAGTAAAAATTAGTAATTTCTAGGAGACACTTGGTGAGGAAAAGCAACATATATGAATGTAGACAGAACAAAGAAATGTCTTACTTTAAAAAAAAACAACTTACAATTATATAATTTTAAGTTTGTTGTCTTAAAATACATTTAAAAAGAAGACATTTCTTTATTCTGTTTTAATTTTAATTTTAAGTTTGTTGTTGTTGTTTTTTTGTTTTGTTTTTATGCATGTCCAGCTGGCATTCCAGAAGCCAATTTCCCATCTTCGTTTCATTTTCTCTTCCCACATCACTGCTTCAGACTCTGCCTGCTTTTGCAGCCTTTGGCACAATTGCTGAGACTTTGACAGAAAGGAGTAAGGACTGAACTGTCCTTTAACAATTACCAGCCGTGCCGAATATTAAAATAATATTAAAATGTCTGCCTCCATCTGCGGTTCTGGCCTGATTGCTGTCTTAACCTCTGACTGGGGGAAGGGGGGGCAGAGCAGTTTGGTCTGCTCAGAAACACCAAGACTGAGCAGAGGCTCACTTTAATTCTTCTGCTTGTGATTTCTGGATAATAGGGAGGAAGGATAATATATGCATGGCAGATATTACTGTCCTGTGCTGTAATGTGTAGCTACACAACAGTAGAGATGCGCACACTTATACACATATTAATCTTTGTGACTGAACTGTACAGTTACAGAGGGAAGGCAGCAATACAGAGCTATTATATTTGAATCATCATGATATCCTTCTCTCTCTTTCTCTCTCTCTCTCACACACACACACACACACACACACACAGTTCTAATCTGCTCTGATAGAAATACCGATGTGTCAAAGCGATGAGGGCAACTCTTAAATCAAGCTGGGGAGAGACACGGAAAGGCAAGGATGGATAGACAGAGGGAAGGCAGGAATGGGGGAATATGCAGAAGAGAGGGAGGAAGTCAAAGCAAGTTCTGCAGCATTTAGAGCTACATACAAAAGAAGGAAAATTAATTAATCAGCTTTCTTCTCCCGACAAGGCATGACATATTGTTCTATCCACAAATGACTCACACTCAAACTCCAGACTGATATTAAAGGTAACCCTGCGACCCAAACACACACACACGCACACACACACACACACACACACACACACACACACACACACACACACACACACACACACACACACACACACACACACACACACACACACACACACACACAGTCACTCCTAACAACACAGCTCCCAGTAATATTCAGTAGGATTCCTCTCAGCAGGTGATAAAGATGTGACAACCGGTTCACAAACGCAGTCCTCCACCAAACGTGAAAATAGCACGACACTGATCAAAGCCAACACAGATCCGGAGCACGCACATTAACACACACGGACACACAATGACCTGCTTAACTGTTCAAATGAAATACAACACATGGATTTCATACAGAGGGGGTGGGAAAAAAAAAAAAAAGACTAATTCATGGGTGTGCTAATAAATCACACAGATGTTATGAGAGCAGGGATTGAGAAAGAGGAGAAGCAGGAGACTTTTTAATTATAACTTAAACATCAAACTCTAAACAGGTCTCAGGGGAAGCTGTGTAATGATTTCATCTCCCTGTTTTTGTCTTGGAGAAACTGAGGAGGGTTGATTTATTTTATTATTATCATTATTTGTACCATTAGATGAATCAAAAGATGCTGCTAGATAATCCAACAAGCATAATCAACCTTATACATCAGAGGACAGTTTACTCCTGTACTTTTTATGGTTTTAAATAACACAGATTTCTTTCCTCAAATGTTTATGTTTACTATTATTCTTCAGACCCATGAAGCAACGTGAGGGGGTTTTAATTTGGGGGTCATAGCAAGAGATGTGGTAGTGGCAGCAGTTGTAACAGTATTAAAGAAATAATATCTTAAAGATAATTTTCTGCATTCAGATGTTATCCAGGTGACAAAATGAAGATAAACATCTGAAAGGTAAAAAATAGTGACATCTCCTGTGTTTATATTATATGTATTATATGTAACTTTAATCCCAAATGCCACACAAAATGATAACATCCCTTTGTGCTCTGCTCACACTCACGTTCTGCCCCAAAGTTTTTGTTTGTTTGTTGCTACATTGTTGCATTCCTGGCTTTTGTCATTTAAAATAAGTTTGGGTACTTTTAATGGATAATTTAACATGTTGCACAAAGAAAAGCAACTGATATTTCCATATGGGTATAATTGGTTACATTTCTTATTAATTAACTGCTTTACTCGAGCGTCGCGTCGTGTTATTTGCATTTCTAGGCCCTCTGGTGGGAGACCCGCTGCTGAAAATGCAGGAAATGCAGAGAAAGTGAGCACAGAAAAGTACAGACAGTAAAGAACTAGGCAGCAGAGAATTGGAAATTCAGTCCTGAAAGGCATTTAGGAACTGTGCCATGTTCTTTAACCACTTGGCTATCAGGCAGTCCCGCCACAGCGCTAGTTTGGACATGCATAAAATTAGCATCCACTTTCATTTTTATGCCAAGCCCAGTAAGTTCCCTGGTTCATTAGTGGTACGGCATCAGCAGGATCCCTGCATCTTTACTCAGCACAAGTCATTTCAGCTACTCATATACTGTAGCTGTGTTTGATTTAATGTCTTGTTCCTGATATTGTTCAACAAAGTTAATCTTAAGAAATATGCAAGGGCTACTACATTATGATTTTCAGTATGAAATTTGTTCATATATCCTTATATTGGGTGGTCTTAAAGAAAAACACACATAGCTTGCTGTAACGTTTGCACACACACAGGGACCACGTCAGCACCCTCCTTTTTTCCTTTCTTCATCCCGATTCTTTTACACGTCCCCTGTTCTCCCTCCCTCTTCCCTCGCCATCCCTTTTGTTCTATGCACTCCTATTTATCACGGTGTGAAGGTTGAAAGAGATATTATTATGGGGTGTCGGGCTGGAGAGAGGAGACAGGGGTAGCCACATGGATCGCGTGGGGAGAACGCAGGGCTAATGACGGGAGGACAGGCTTGGTCAGTGGCCTGTGGTACCCGCTGGATGTGATAGATGGAGACCAGAGGGAAAACAGGAGTGGAAAAAAGGAGGAGGAGGAGGAGGGCAGGGAGTCCTTCCTCTGCCTGTACATGTATTTTACTTTATTGTTTCTAGGAAATGACTTGGGAAGATTTCTACCATGTAGCGATGGCTGAAGAAAACATTATGACTGCAGGTGTTTGTATTATTCACAGGTCTGCAGTTTTGTGGATGTGTGTGTTGGAGTTACTGATTCATAGTGTAATAAAAATGAGTTTTAATTCTCCTTAGTTTTTTAACAAGTTGTTGTATCAATACACCAGTAGTGTGCTGTTCCATGGGAATAACACTGGATACTGTAAATGTTGATGTCTTTGCAGAAAAAACACTTTTTAAGTATAGCATCAGTTAAACTTCGTGGATATTTATCTGGTCTGTAAGTATCAGAGGGGGTTGTTAATCAGTTTCAGCTGCTTTGGTGTTCATGAAATTAATGACAGGTGCACTAGAGGGGCAACAATGAGACAACCCCCAAAACAGGAATGGTTTCACAGGTGGAGAACACTGCCATTTTTCCCTCCTCATCTTTTCTGACTGTTTTTCACAAGTTTTGTATTTGGCTAGGGTCAGTGTCGTTACTGATAGTATGAGGCGATACCTGGACCCTATAGAGGTTGTACAGGAAGCTGTGACTCCTGGCACCGTCTCAAGAGCATGGAGGAGATTCAAGGAGACAAGCAGTTACTCTAGGAGAGCTGGACAGGGCCATAGAAGGTCCTTAATCTATAAACAGGACTGGTTTCTGCTCCTTTGTGCAAGCATCCCTAAAACATGACCTCCAGCAGGCCACTGGTGTGAATGTTTCTGACCAAACAATCAAAGACAGATTTCATGAATTGTTGTGAATGTTCATTTGTGTGCTTCCCAGAGATATTTAATTGAAGAAAAACACGCACATCCAAAAATTAACCAGGGTGCTGGATCCAAGAAAAACTCAAACAAAAAAGAGGAGGTCCGCGCACCAAAGAGCTCCTTGGAAAATTTTTAATCCATCATAACGTTAAAACAGTGACGTTTCGGGCCAGAGTGCCCTTCTTCAGACTTGTCCAGAGATATGACCTTGTGACCTTTTGGTTCCTCCTAGAATTTGTTTACTTTTTTTTTTTTCTTCTTTACAGTACCAGTCAAAAGTTTGGACACACTCAGTTTGTCTACTTCTCCTCTACTAAAAGCTTAGAATATTCTACCTTATGGGTCCTCACTTATACAACACACACACACACACACACACACACACACACACACACACACACACACACACACACACACACACACACACACACACACACCTGTTCTGACACTAAAGTGACTGTTTCATGCCACAGTACTGCAGAAGCACAGCTTGATTTACCCGCTCATCTCTACTCTCTATTGTCTAATGAAATTTTTAAAAATGAAATAATGAAAAAAAATTTGCTTTATCCAGCATCTGCAAATAGTCACTATGTGCTTCATGTTAGGAAAACTATGATGAAAGTAAAGTCAATAAATATGATTAACATAATTGAAAAACTGTTTCCATGGTGGACAAAACGTGATAAAAAAAGGATATTTCTAACTAAAGACTGGTAACGTTTATATAAAATTTGGTATGCATTGCAGCACAAAATAAAGACTGTGGCCTATTACTAATAGGAAATGAGTAAGGAAAGGAGCTTGTAAAGCCTGTTTCTGTGCACATGTGGGCATCTGACTGTTACTTAGAACAAGGCTGGTAAACAGGAACAGGAAGCTGAAACCTCCACAAAAGTTTCCCCTAACCCTCCAACAATGCACGGCAGTGCTATCAAGTCACATTACTTAATAAGCTTTTTAATGTTTTGTTTTTTCTTCCTTCCATGTACTTTAGGTAACCATTTAAATGCTAATATTTTATTTTCTTACAGTGTTTACAGCATTAATATTTGACCATTCTGCTCTGGCTGCAACGATCCAAAAATAAAATAATAAAATTAGCGCTGCCCCTGTTCGCTTTGCCTTGTTTGGTGCAATTACATGCTTTCTGCATAATACTGCATTAACATAATGCTTCTAAAGACAAGATCGGGGCACTTTTGTTTGTGTGTCTGCGTTTGTTGTTTGCACGAAAAGCACAGGAAAAGAGAAATTAAATTGCAATAATTATCACGATGAGTAATAATCATAAATATTTGATCCAAATAAAATCTCCAGCTTCTTCTCAGGAATGACAATGGGTTGTTTAATTGTTCAGAAAGGCAGCATTTATATCTGTTTGTGTTAGGAAATAAAAAAAACAAGGCAAAATTCATTAACTTTGCAGTTCATTTAATCTCACCTTCTATACTTTGTAAATAGAAAAAATATATTAGGCTACCTCACTTTCTGCTCTCTCACACACATGTGTAGCCTTGTCTGGAAACAATATAACAAAGAAGGCAGATGAATATAAAGGCTGAATATCACACTATTCATCACTGGATGATTACCGGCTGACAGCAGTAATTGAAAAACACTTATTGGAGTGGTTGGGGAGGAGGGCTGGTTCAGTCCCATCAGACAAAATAACCCTTCGAGGGTAAGAGCAGTCTAAAGGTGATGACAAATGGACATATTTTCAAATGTAAGCTTCAGGTTTTCTCTCTCTCTCTCAAACATAGCATATTAAATAGAAATAAAAGGTTCTCTTTCAGATATTTAAATATGTTTATGCTCTAAAAAGTGCCAGTGAAATGTTCAAATTTCAGGTCTTTCAAAAATAATGCATTCGTTGTTTTGGAATTTATTTATTTATTTTGATGATGAATTCCAGCTCAGGTTATTGTTTTATGAAACCTTTTTCCAACAAAGTGTTGAGACTTTTCATTCTAGGAGCACACCTGGATGACCGTGGACGCCAAATTGATATTAAAATTGCAAAAAGAGAACCCAGGATTCTGTACATAATACAGCAATATGCTTCTCCACCCATAACATGCTTGCCTTGCTAATTTATGCAGATTTGTTATAGAACCGCAGGAAAAACACAACATTTTCACGATGTTCACTACAGGGCCCAAGGCAGCACAGGATAATTCTTGCTTAAGAAAAATTGTGGCGTTTAGGCAATTCAGCCAGAAACTAGTTGTTTTGTTAACAAAACCTCAAACAACCAATGAAGAGAAAAATTAAAAACTATTTGCCTAAACCTCAAAACAAAAAAAATTAAAGTAATGAAACCAAAAAGTGAACTACATCTGAAAATAGTGTGCCCACGCAGGGTATGCTTCCAGATCTCTTGGTTCATGTCGTGTGCCGTCCCACCAGGATCATCTACCTTCATCTCACCCTATCCGAATCCTCTTCTGTCACAGCAGCCCTCTGCATGCCCTCCTTCACTTTAATTAATCTGCTCTGTGGTCCTCCTCTTTTCCTCCTGCCTGGCAGCTCCCTTTGCCTATTATATCCACTCTCCCTCCTCTGCTCATGTCCAAACCATCTAAACCTCACCTCTCTAACTTTGACCTGAGCTGTCACTGTAATCATTTATAATCCTGTTCATCTTGGTTTTCCTAACGAAAATCTTAGCATCCTTAACTTTGCCGGCTCCAGCTCCAGCTCCTGTCCTTTTCTTAGTGCCACGATCTCCAAACCGTACATCACAGCAGGTCTCACTACCATCTTGGAAACCCGACACTCGTCTCCACCCACTCTTTCCTTCGCTTCTCTTGTGCACTGTCCATTGTTTGGGATGGCTGACCCCAGGTATTTAAACCTCCGCCATCACTATCTCTGCTCTTTGCAGCTTCACTGTTACACCTGTCTCCCTCTCATTCACACACACGTATTCTGTCTTGCCTCTACTGACTTTCATTCCTCTTCTCTCCAGGCTCACTTCCACCTGCTCCCTGTTCTCTCTACGGATCACAGTGTCCACGGAGACTCCTGCCTGACCTCACCTGTCAGCCTGTCCATCACCATCGCAAACGAGAAGGGGCTCAGAACCGATACCTGAATAATCCCACCCCCACCCTGAACCTAACACACACCTCACCACTGTCTCACTGTCCTCAAACATGCCCTGCACCACCCTCACATATTCCTCTGCTGCTCCTGACTTCTTCACGCAGTAACACAGTTCCTCTCTTGGCACCCTATCATATGCTTTCCCTAGATCCACAAAGACACAGTGCTTCAGATCCTTCTGGCCTTCCCTGACCTTCTCAGCATGAAGCCATACTGCTGCTCGCTCATCATCACCTCTCTTCTTAATCTAGCTTCAACAACTCTCTCACATCTTCTTGGTGTGGCTCATCAACTTTATCCGTCTGTAGTTACTACAGCTCTGCACATCGCCCTTGTTCTCCATGCACACATATATATAACATAACTAATCTTACAGCAGTTATAATGTGTGATATCTGATTTAGGGAGAAAGAAATAAACAGGCCTCCTGGTTGTCCTGTTATCATGAGAGGAGCAGCAGCAGCAGGATCAAACTGGGACTTGTCAGCTGTGCCTTTCTCCAAGCAGCCAAGGGTTAAGTTAAAAATGAAAGCTTTAAAGTTTTTCATTTAAAATATTATTTATTGATGATATACTTTATTTAACTTTTAATCACAATAAATATGTGACTGAAGTGTTACTATCAGCGTCTCCTCTCCCAACCCTCCCCTTCTCCTTTTCCTGCCATTGTAATATTTCACGCCCTCTCCTCCTTACAGTACGCGTCATGCTCAGCTCCTGTGCCAACATATCTATCAGGATGCTGTTACTTAAGAAGTCATCCATCTCTCCGAGCCAGCTCTCCGGATATTCAACACGGCCAATACTTAACACTGCTTTTTAACCAACTAAGACATCATCATTACTTTGAGGGATAGGGTCTTTCTGAGTGGAGTTGTCCTCCTATTTCATCCCTCCTTCACTCATTCTTTTGTCCTCTCCACAACTCTTTCATCCCTTGTACCTCACTCTGTCATTCTCATCTCTTTTATCTCTCTAGAGAGAGTTCAATCACTTTATGGCCTGTCCTCTGCAGTGTCTTGTCCCGTGTAATGATGGGCTTGTACCATTATGTTCCTGGAGTGTCCTGTCCTGTCCATTCCTGCCTTATTCCATGTAATGCGTGCCCTTCATCATTAGGCAACTACTGTCTGTCATACAAAGTCTTGTACATGCACTTATCAGAGAAGCACTTATTAGACAGTCACCAGCAATGAAGTGATTCAGGAATTTCCGCGGAGTATTTGTTAGTCAGTTAAACTTTCTTCTTCTTGGGAGGAAAGTCTTTTTGGTAATTAAATAAACTGATACAAGGCAAGGTGAATTTCACAGGCTGATTCACACACTTATTATTTCTTTGCTTTTTCTTCTTTTTTGCTAGATCTGTCGGCTCGTTTCTCAAAAACTTTCTCTTTCCTTCTTTTGTTTGCTCTTCTAGTTTTCCATTTTGCAGGTAAATTCCTTCCTTACACTCTTCTGCCATAGCCTGTTAATGCATGAATATCTTATCGACTCTCTCTCTCTCTATCTTACCCTTTCTGATATATGCATGTTGTAGATCTCCTTGTCTTGCCTCCCACTTTGTCTCAGCGAGGCTGACAGACCACAGATGGCTGTCTTTGATCTGCCATAACGAGCATCTCCATGTCAAATTACAAGGGAACCGACAGGAGAAGAAGGAGACGCTGAAACACAAAACAAAAAAGATGAAATAAAGAAAGAACCAGGTAGACTCGGCTTGAGAACCTGTGTCCCTGTGATCACAGCAAATGAGACCGTCGCCGTTTGATCACTTTATCAACAGAGACGCCACTGCTCCCTTTTGCAGATGAAGAAGAAAACTAATAAATTTTAAAAAGTAAACCATTGATGAAATGCTCAGCAATCCATTTCAGGAGCTCTGTTGTAATTATACCTCAAGACTTTGGAAAACAGGAAGTTAAAAGGAGGAGAAAAGATGTAACATTCTAGGAAATCACACATCAGATGCAAACAAATGGACACAAACCTTCTGGATAAAGTATCAGCTAATTTTATGATGATTGTTTTGGTGTGTGCATCAGTCATATGAAATAAGAGGGTTTTTTTTTTAATGCTGATGACACATTATATCAGACAATCTACATTATAACCGTTATCAAACCCCCCATTTCCAAAAAGGCTGTGTTGCTGAATAAAATGTATATAAAACAAATTAAAGTGGTTTGCAAATCATATTAACCCTTTGTTTGACCGAATCTACCATAAAAACAAGCAAAAGTAATGTTTGGGTTTTTTTTGTTTGCTTTTATATATGCTCAATTTCATCATCTACAGACATAATACTCACATTAACCCCCTAATACATACATAATATCATTAAATGGTTCAGCCATTCTCTATATAAGGTACAAGGATAAAAATGCCTGTCAGGCCTTCAGGTGGCCCTGCTTTAAAAAAACCAGATACAATTCTGGGGTTAAAATACCTCAAAACACATCCAAAAAATCTAATTAAAACAATTATTCACAGACATAAAATTCCATAAAAGCTTATTTAAGACTGATTGAGGTAACATGTGGTTCAGTGTGACCATCAAAAATCTGAAATTCTTGATCGCTCAGGCCTTCAGCTTTTTATCAGCCGTTCACAGTTCAGAGAAAGCATGTGTAGCGGTGTGGAAGTGCATTAGGGCGCATAGCAAAGGTACATCTATGAAAGCCTCGGGAATGCTACGTTAGAGCAGCTGACATCCAGACAACTTTAGGAAAGGCTTTCCTACAGAAAGGCTACAGTACTGAACTCGTCTTCCTACAGTCCAAACCTGTTAACTACTGAAAATATTAATTTCATTATGAAACTAAATATTGTGACAAAGGAAACCCTTAACACTGAAATCTGAAATCAAGTGAGAAGAATGTTTTGCTCTCAAACCTACAGCAATTTGTGTCTCCAGTTCCTAACACACACAGTGATATGCAACAAAGCTGTAAACATGTCCTTGACTGACCTTTTGTCAGCATGTTGCTGGTATCAGTTTCAAACAACATTTTCAAAAATCAGTAGACTTTCTCCATTTAACTATGTAATGTTTTCTATTAAATTCTAGGTCTAGATTATTTCTAAATCATTGCATTCTGTTTTATATATCCCAGAATTCTTTTGTACACATCTACCACTCCCTGCATTTTTCCTTCCTTTACTTTCTCACTTTCTCAGAGTGTTAATATGGAGTAATAGTCCTGCATACAGCTTGGCTCAGGCCACTGCCATACAGTTAAGAAGCAGCCATTTGAAAACATGGGCAATCTCATTCTCTCTCTCCCTCTCTCTCTCACCCTCTCTCGCTCTTTCTGTCAGGATCTTGGCAGCTCGTGGGAGGTGCTAATGGAAAAGCTCCTGCTCCTGTTCTCCTTGTTCACCACACTAATGTGAAAGGCACCATCCATGTTACAGCTGTGTGCTGCCATGACCAGGCCGCCCTGTCATAGTCCACTGGTCACCCAGCTAATGGGCCGACCACAGGCGGGCTGTAACAGATGGAGGGAAAGAAGAGACCACCATCAACCGATGCAGACAGAAAAAATAGAAAGTACTCACATGCAGTATTTTAATGTAGTAATATTTTGAGGATTTGTAAATGATTATGCTTATTTTTGGCTGTTACAGAGGATCGTCATATACAGTATTAAGCTGAAAATTTGCTGTATCTTGAAGCGACTGTTATGGTCATTTTCTTTCAAGAATAAAATTATCGGTTACAATAACAAAAGAAGGACTTTGTGTCAGCCTGCACATCACTGTTGTTCTTGTCATTTAGAAGATGATGGATGACAAAGCGTTTGGCAATAAAATGCTGCGTAATGTTTAAACAGAAAAAAATTACATGATGTTCTCTAGCTGTCAATAGATGAGGTCGCTGTTTTACAGCTGTAAGTGCTTATAATATTTTCTTCTTCTTCTTCTGGCTGTTCCCATTAGGGATCACCACAGTGGATCATCTGCCACATCACCCCATCTCTGTCACATCAGCTCTCATTCTTCACTACATCACCTTCACTTTCACTCTTGCTGCTTCCTTCTGTCACAAATCACCTGATTCTCTTCTCCACCCAATTGGAGAAGTCTTGTTTCTACTGACTTTCACTACTCTCCAGAATATACCTCCACCTCTCCAGGCTCTCTTCCACCTGCTCTCACTACAGATCACCGTGTCATCTGCAAACATCCATCCACAGAGACTCCTGCCTGACCTCATCAGTCCACCTGACCATAACTGATGCAAACAAGAAGGAGCTCAGAGCTGATCCCTTTACTGTACACCTAACCTAGCAATCCCACCCCCACATTGAAACCACCTGACATTCCAACTGCATACCTCACCACCGTCTTGCTGTCCTTATACATGCTCTGCTCCACCCTCACATACTTACTCCTGATTTCCTGGTGCAGTACCACAGGTGTTCTCTTGGCACCCTATCATATGCGTTCTCCCGATCCACAAAATCACAGTGCAGCTTCTTCTGACCTTCTCTATATTTTTCCATCAACACTCTCAAAGCAAACATCACATCTGTATTGCTCTATCTCAGCATGAGGCTACACTGCTGCTCACTCATTGTCACCTCTGTCCTTAACAACTCACTATATAGTTTTCCTTTGCCACCTCTCTCTTTGCTGTACACCTAGCCTCCCAATACTCCTGTCTAGTTCCTTCAGGTCCCTGACAATCACACTTTTTCTTTTCTAACCTCATCCTTTGAATACTTTGTGCTTCCTCATTCCACCGTCAAGTCTCCATACTCTATTTCTCTGTCCAGAGGATACACCAAACACCTTCATGGCAATTCACCTCCTCACTCCACTGCACTTTCCAAGTCACCTGACAACTCTTCCCTACCACCCAGAGTGTGGCTCAACTCCTCCCTGAACTCTGTGCAACATTGTTCCCTCTTTAACTTCCACCATTTAACCCTTGCCTCTACTTTCACTTGCTTCCTCTTCTTGATTTCCAAAGCCATCCTAAAGGCTACCATCTGATGCTGCTTAGCTACATTCTCCCATGACACCACCTTGCAGTCTCCTATCTCTTTCAGATTGCACCTTCTGCATAATATATAGTCCACCTGTGTGCACCTTCCTTATACATCACCCTATGTTCCTGCTTCTTCTTGATGTTTTAACCACTGCCATTTCCACCCTTTTCACAAAATCCACTACCATCTGTCCCTCCACATTTCTCTCCTTAACACACCATACCTACCCAACACGTCCTCATCACTTCTGTTCCCTTCACCTACGTACATGTCCCTTGTCACCACCAATTACCATTTTCTACCCCTTGGAAACTCTCTCCCACTTCGACTTACTCCAGGATTCCTCTTTCTCTTCTAACTGACATCTAACCTGTGGGGCATATGCACTGACAACATTCAACATCGCCCCTTTGATTTCCAGCTTCAAACTCATAATCCTGTGTGACACTCTCTTCACGGTCACAGCACTATTCACAGTCCTTCAAGATTACCCCTACTCCATTTCTCTTCCTATCTATACCATGGTAGAACAGTGTGAATCTGCCTCCAATGCTCCTGGCCTTGCTTCCCTTCCACCTGCGCACACAATATATCTACCTTCCTTCTCTCGATCACATCAGTCAGCTCACTCCCTTGACCAGCCACAGTCCCTACTCTCACCTCCTGCCTTTCCATCTCTCTCACTGCCTGTAAACATGCCTTCCCCCTCCCCTCTTCCTTTGTTGTTGGCTAACAGTAGCACCGTTTAAACCCGCACGCTGGTGGTTTGCATATGTACTGGCTTCCAGCATGGAAATCTCATTCTTCAAGATTCACATGTTTAGTTTACACCAAATGCTCTTCCTGATGCAACCCTCCTCTTTTATCTGGGCTTGGGACCGACACGAGGAGAACTCTGGCTTGTTCCCTGTGATGTTGCCTGCTTGCAATACTGTGAATGACTGAAAAAACTGGAAAAACACTGATGATTGTGTCCTTTTTTAAAAAAAAAACATTACTGTTAAAATGATAAACTGATGATGTTTGCACTGCACAAAATATACATGTATTATTGATTATATTAATGAAGAAATGATACTGATTGTCAGTGAAGCAGGATATTTTTAATTCCTGTCTCGTTTTCACTTACGTGCCTCTGACGTTGGTGGAATTTTTCACAGTGATGACAACATTGAGAAAATTATTGAACTGCTTTTGTATTTTGCTCATTTAAGCAGAATAACATAGCAAGAGAATACTTTGTGTACAGGTGAGCGTGTTAGAGAAAGATACTGTGTCTACATGTGTGTACCTTACAAGAGTGCCAGAGTGTGACAGCACTTCTTGTTTATTTTGCATATTTCACAGTAACCATAAACCTGGAACGCTTCTTTCTTCCATGACAAACACACACACAAACATTTGCAGTCTAATACAGGAAAGTCTCCCTATTCTTTTTCCTCATATTTGCAACTGGACTCAGCTTAAGACAACCCTCCTCAGACTTTGTCATGCTGTGTATTCCTACCAGCCATCGCTGCACTTTGAATGTGTGTGTATCTATACGTTGTCACCTCACAGCAATCATCACAGGGTCTGGAGACCGAGGTCTCCCTTAACAATACTGAACTACTGTCCACCTGTGCAACTCAGCCCTGCTGAACAAATAGGTCTCAGTTTGTCAGACCCAAACCCAACTGTAGTCTACTGCTCACCTGTACAGCCCTGAACCACACAGACACACAGGTAAGAAGAAGAGCAGCATGAGAACCGAGGACACATTATTTTTAGGGATAACTGTTCAAACTCAGATCTTATTTTGTAGGCTTAGTCATTACTTTAATGGTTATGATAACACTTTATTCTCACAGTTAACTGTTCAAATCTGGGATTCTGGGAGAACTGACAAAACTGACAGTCCAACAGAGCTACAGGAAGAAGCAGGAGGACTCAAACAAGGAGCCATAACATCCAGTTGACTTATTCAGTGAGCAATCACAAACCACCGAAAAACTCTTTTCAAAAGTGCAGCTGACCTGGCAATATGTTTAAAAATTACATGCATTTATGCCTTTGCTGGGATTCCTACTTAAATTAAACTGTGTATACTTTTCTAAATGTATTATATTATAGTAACAGAACATGTTTTCATGGATTTTTTACATTTACTGCATTTTTCTTCTGTATTTGCTTATAATTCAATGAGATATCTAAGTATAGCCTGTCATATCCCATGTTTTCCCTGTACTATCCCACACACAGTCTACTGTGCTCTGCAACAATTACTTGTGCATTTAGAACATTAAGCCTGTCAACTCTGTGAAAGGCAAAATACATGCTGTGACAACACACATGATACTGATACACTATTTCATGATATCAGGTTGTGTGGGTAAACAAAAAAAACAAAAAACAAACAAACAAAAAAAAATACACCAAAGTGGAAAATAAGGTAAAAAAAAAGTCTAAAGTAGACATCCCAAGGAGTGAGACCAAGCCTTGGAGAAAGTCTGGTAACCACCACCCTTCATTCCCCTGACATTAATCTGAAAACACACTACCTACGCTGTTGAAATGTCCACACTGGTAACTATTTTGTGTGGTGATAGATGAAAGGCAAATTCTCAGTGATAGAAAAAGAATAAAAATAGAGAGTTGAGTAGATATTGTGAGGTGAGGGGTACAGCCAGTTGGTGAAGAGGTCATTTACTTATCACTTTGTAAAGTTCAATTATGGCTTGTGACCTTTACTGCTTGCCTTCTTCGCCTCTCCCATTCTTGGCACTTGTATCGAGCTCCATCTAGCACACGAATGCCCTGTAATAATCTTGCAAAAATGATTAGGTCATGATGTTAGCCCTTATTTGGCCTTAAAGGTGGAAAACTTCAATGGCAAGCTATCAGATTTAAGCCGGTAGATTTATGTGTTGAGTGGTTTTAAAAGGTTTGCATTAGCTTGCCATAACACCAACCAGAGACAGACAGGCAGGCAGAATATCAGGTGTAAAAGCTCTTTCTGTCTATCATACACACTCTATTGTTGCCGGTTTCACTCCCCCTGCACCGCCCACCCCAACACCACCACCACTACTCTCTTCTAACTGGCTCCACTCTCTCATTCTCTGTCACACTCTCTCTGTCTCTCTGACAATTGCGTTATTTGGCCTTATCGAGGAATATGAAACGCCGTGGCGCGACATCTCCTCTCCGAGCCCAACAGATATGCCAATTCATTTCTCAGCTGGCGATTTGACAAGCTAGACTGCTCCTCTTGAAAGACATCATTCAAGCGCACAGCCGCTGCCGCTGAACCCCACTCCCTTCCCCGCTCTCTTTCTCTCTCTCTCTCCTCCACCACCTTCTCCCTTCCCCACCCTCCTTTATCCCGCTTTCTCCATTCCATCTCCTTCTCTCCTTGTTGCAATCTGTAGAGCTTTGCCTCATAAGATTGAAAAGGGCTCTTTGCCTGCGCCAAAAAGCCTGAAAAGAACAGGGAAGCCAAAGAAGAAGAAAAAAAAAAACTTAGCCCCTCCTCTGTGCCCCCCCCCACTGCTATCACGGTCTTTCATAAAAAAAAAAGGCCAAAGTATTGAAAATATAAAATGATGGGTGGTGGAGGGAGGCGAGCGGGTGATAACATTGTGGATATTAGAGTTGGAATTGTGGAAGATGAGGAAAGAGAGCTAGAGCAGGTTGGAGGAGAGACAGCAAATAAATAAGAAGAAGAAGAGAAAGGAGAGGAGATTGGTGCTCTAAGCTGCGGGTGTTTGAGGGGATGACACAGCCACTAATACAAGTGTTTAAATATTTGATGCAGGGAGGGATAAAGCGGGATCGTCTCGCCACGGAATTGAGTGTCAAGACGAGAATCTATTACAGACAATCTGTGTGTGTGTGTGTGTGTGTGTGTGTGTGTGTGTGTGTGTGTGTGTGTGTGTGTGTGTGTGTGTGTGTGTGTGTGTGTGTGTGAAAGAGAGAGAGAGAGTGAGAATACAAGGCAGATTTGACAGTGTGGCGGAGCAGAGCAAAGCCTTCTGTGTGTTGTCGCCACAATCTCCTCACCACCAATTCACCATCCCAACCCAACAACACCCCTCCCCAATCCCCGTTTCCACCACCAGCAGCACTGCCGCCACCACCACCCCACCTTCTCTTCGCTTAAATGTTTTTCTGCTGTGCTTCAGTAGACGCTTATTATCACGTCTTTTGGAATGGAGGTTTTTGGGCAAGGAGCGAGACGTGAAGTGGGTGAGGGAGAGACTGTGATAGAGAGACTGGGGTGCGATGGAGGGAGAGTAAGAAACAGTTCTTTGAGCGTGAGGAAATACCACGGGGGGGGCTGTTTGTGAGAGTGTGACAAAGCGCGAGTGCACCTGGACATGCAAACCATTGCTACCATAGTGAACCACAACTGCCCTCAAAAATACACAATATAGTGAAAATAGTAACACTTTGTTTTTTTTTTTTTCTTCTGGCACTAACTGTTTCACTGAAGAACTGACTGTAAGGGAAATATAGATGAACTTCTACAACCTTCAAAACTGTGTAAAAATAAGTAAATAAATAAATGAGATTTTCTAAGGAATTTCATTTGACAGACATTCCTGTTTGAACCTGAGTGAACTTGTTTATCATTGATCTTATTCATGCATGTTTGAATATGTATTCGCCTGTAGAAAAACTTTACATTTTGCACACCAATTCAGAGCGATTACCCAACATACTAAAGTGATAAAAAAAAAAAAAACTTTACATTCTTACAGTTAATCCAAAGCTTAGCTATCTGAGCAAAAGCAGGACTGGGACCAGTAAAACTGGTCCCAAACATTAACTATATGGTGTTATAATAATTAACATCAATCACAACAAAGCAATCTTAATTCAAACTACTTATTAAATTTGATTAACTTTAGTGATAACAGCAGATGAGGACTGAGGAAGACAGCAGGAATAGTTCAGGAAGAAAAGTCAGATATAACCATCATAAAAAAAAACAGAGTAGCATCAATAGAATCAGCAGGAGCATCAACAACTTCAGTAAAAATCGGTAACAGCAGAGCAGCGTTTGCTTTCTTTGTCCGCTGCTGCTTTGACATTCACTTAAGAAACATCATCTCAATCGCTCTCTCTCTCTCACTGTGCTGTGATTGAGGGCTTGTGGCCTGGTCAGCAGTGAACCTGGTGAACATACCACTCTCACCTGTGTGTAGGTGTGTGTATTTTTGGTGTGTGTCTTTCTGTGTGTGTTCTTTAGCTGTCTAGACAGGGCCAAGTGCCACTTTAACCCACGTGTAATGAGGGCAAGGTGGAACATTGTTAGGGAATAAAGCTTGTTACTTTTAGTCCAAACACACTTGCAAACACACCAAAATGCACTCACACACACACACGTACCTATAATACAGACTCACACATTTCATCCAAACACGCCTTAGCTAACACTGGGTCAGGGTTGACCAACACCATTGACTCCAATTTAATCTCGCCCCGTAGCTCAAATGTGTCCCGCTTGTTTTCCTCTCTCTCTCTCTCTGCTCACACTGGAAACTAATAGCTGCGCTGCCAACTTTGTGACTTGAAAGCAAACAAGGAAGAAAACGTGTCTTTCAAAACTTTCCTAAAAACTCATTTGACCCAAGATGTATTTATTTTAATGGAGAATTGTAAATTTATAGCTGAACTGACTAATTATTCTTTTTATATGTGTGATTCCTTAAACTGGTTAATGAATAGAACTTAATTTAGAGTTTTAAGTCTTAAATAGTGAAGTTGTATCATTTCATATTCATTTTAAAAGGATATTTAGCCACATATCCTCCTGCCTCATGAAACTGATATTTGCATTCTTAATCTTCATCATGCTGGGTTGTAATTAATTAATTCATTTTGCCCCATGTTATGATATTAGGAGTGAAAATGATATTAGCCTCTTTGTTCCTATCAAGGTCCCAATAAACCTGCGGTGCACACATGTAACAATTTTTGTGCTTTTCTAGGCTAAGTCCAGTTGTTCATCTTTGACAACCAGCCAGTTATAAATCAATGCAATGCTTATATTAATGAACACCGTCCCCAAATTTAATGTTTTCTCCATATAGTGTTGTCACTGGTTGATTTGGTTAGCTGATATGGGTATCCCACAAAAAACAAAAAAGAGTGAGTCACCATTCTGGAGCTACTTATGTATCATCTGAGCTAAGAATTGAGAAATAATATTTCCATCAAATAAAAGGCCACCCAGTGCAGTTTAGCAGCAATATCCTGGCCACACACCAAAAGAAATGACACTAAAATATTATTCAATAAATAAATAATCCTTTATAAAGGTGTAAATGCTGTACTTAGGAATCTAAATCCTTATCTGTTTTTTTTGTTGGCTCAAAAAAATAACAGCACACAGATTGTAAACATTGTAATTTAAATCCTAAATATCATTTTTTTTTTTTTTTTTTAATTTGCAAACTGCACAAAATACACAAGACATGAACATAGTCCTCTTAGCAGGAGTATTACATAGTAAGATTTGTAAAACACACACACACACACACACACACACACACACACACACACACACACACACACACACACACACACACACACACACACACACATCCTAACACACTTAACCTGACTCAATAATATAGCTGGGGACTGTTGTGTGCAGTGTGTAGACTCCAGATCAGACACCCTGTGACATTCCCCCAGCCCCCTACACCCACACGTGCATACACTAACATATGCACACATGGCACCCATCAACTCCCCCCTTCTCTCATACACACACATACACACGCACACACCTACCTCCCCCCCCATACACCCACTAGACAGTGATTCTATGTTCCATGTCGCCACCCTGTCTTGTCACATTTCCTTCTTGTCTGCCACACTGTCTCTCTCTTCCTCTTTTGTGCTCCCTCTGTCTTCCTACCCTCTCCCGCTCTCTCTCTTCCCCCATCCCTCCATCCAATCAATAAGTGCTGGCACTTCCTTCCACAGCTCAGGAAAAAACAATTAAAAGCCATCGATCCCAGGCACACACTCGTGCATGGACGCGCTTGAATACACACAGACATGCACACACTTACGCGCAAAAACACACACACACGCAAACACGCGCCCAGCCATGAATATGCAAGTGGGTCTCCATGACCTTCAAAGACAGGGGAAAGCCAGGTGACTTCATTCTTCATGGGACTGCCACTGGATACATCTGTCCCCCCACCACCACCACCCTTCACACACAAACACATACACAAACACACACACACACTTATTGACATACATGTGAGCCATACATGCAAACTTAAGTGTGTCTGTGGGTTCACACATGCATATCTTTAGTTAGGCAGAGATATACACCTGGTCCGTGTTATTTACATTTTAGAGACATCCAGGAGTATCCATCTATGTGAATTAATGAATCAGTCATGAGTCAGTGACCTGTTTCCATTATTGGTAACTTCATTGACCAATAGGTTATGTGTATTTAGTGAACTGTTATAATGACAGTTTTAATGTAATATCCATTTGAATACACATATATATATATATATACTTTATTGTTTGGAGTAAACAAAGCTGACCTTTCACCCTAACATTGGCTAATTTCAGCAGTGCTGATTACCCACAGCTCATCAGCAAATAAGGTGACATTTACCAACAGCATGTTTATTTGTAACCTAACAATTTTGTCCTGCTTCAGTTTGAAATAAAAAAAAAAAAGCAACAAACAGAAATGTATCTGTAAGGCTTTATGACAAATTGTCACTTTAAACATCTGTACCTGCCCAGACTTTCAGTGTATCCCAATTTGTTTCCATCAACCACAGAGCTGGCATGCTCAACTCAAAAATCTAGTGAAAGCTCTGATTGATGCCGATCCTTAAAAAATCTGAAATTTGTGAATAAAATCGTCAGTACTAAGAGCCAAGAATATCACATTTAATGCTTTAGAGCTGCAGAAAGAATCAACTGAGCTTCAACTTACAATAAAGTCTCAAATACTCAAGTGGCTGCACTCAAGTGCAATTGCAAGTGATGGCAATTCAATTCACTACTTGTTTCCATTATAAAATGTGCATGAAGGGTTCAGTTTTTTTAGTTCTGTTTGGGTGCCTCCTCCTGAGGGAAGCAAGTCTGTTAACAGTGCCCTCTTGCTGTCAAGTCACCGTCACCCAGGTGAGGGATGCTATGGGTTGATCACCATGTTCATATGTCCGCATGCACTCACAGTAACTGAATAATTCTAGCTTTATGTGAAACAGAAAGGGCTGTGCTGTTCTTTTTGCTGTCCTTGGCCTGGACAAGGTGAACAACTACAACCATTTTCATGTGACCCAACTTTTGAAACCATTCTTGTTGGAATCTTTTTGAAAGGCAGCCATTGTGACACAGCAATGCTGGATTACTAACTTTCCTACCTTACCTGACTATCGTGTTACTTCTAGTGCTGATCAACAATGAAAACACTGAAGAGTGGTACACACAGAGGGTCTGTGGAGGAAGGCAAACACCGTGTGCTCAAGGCAAACCGTTTACTCCTACCATTAACTGGAGGAACAGTTTAAGTCATCTTTTATACTTTGGCAGTTCTAACAGGCAAAAGGAGTGAGAGAAAATAAGAATTTATTCACATAAGTTCAGACAATTTATTAGTTCAATCCTTTGCTGAGGCCAGCTGTGTGGTTTGGACAGATGGAAATATGGTAAAGAAAGAAAAGAAAATGGAGAAAGAAGGCAAAAAACATTCTGTGTGCTGAGCAGAGATGTAGAACGTGATAGAGAAGGACAGCAGTCACACTCTGGCTGTTGCTCAATGAGGGAGTGGCCTGTAACGCCACCTCTAATATGTGTCCAGTCAGCCCTGACACACACACACACACACACACACACACACACACACACGCTGCCACAGTTTCTGCTGCTTGAAAAATAGCCACATCCCTTTGCTGCCGAGTGACACGAGGCTTAGAAATGAAATTCTTTTGTTGCTCAGATGTTTTTTCATCATGTGTCTCTGTGAGAAGGTTGCTGTCAGTGCAGGCCAGGTGTTCCTCAGGGTCCACTGGTTCTCTTTTGAATTGGAGAGGTTGATAAATGAAGAGAGAGGGGGGGGGGAGAAAAACAAGGAGTGTGCGAGAACTTGATGAATGATTGCAGAGTGATGGATTGACTGCAATCCTCCTACATCTGAAGTTTCTGCTGCTGTTCTGTTGGCCCCTGAATTTGTCACCGGACATGGTTCACTGTCCTGTAGGGATCACTGATACCTGCTACTGTACATACACTAGTGCTCAAAAGTTTAGGGTCACTTACAGCTGTCCTTGCCTTTGAAAGAAAAGCACATTGTTTTTATAGAAAAATATCTTTAAATTGACACAAATGTTACAAATGAGTGGTGAACTGTTGGCTAAGAGAAATATTTATAATAAATTTCCACACATCTCTGTTGGTCTTGGTTAACATTAAATAACCTTAACCATTATGTTTTAAAATGGGACATCAGTGGGCTCTTGCCTAATTTACAGAACTGAAAGTATTTGCGCCCTTTACTGAATTCATATATTCTTTTGCATATTTCTCACACTTACATTTCAAACTAATTTTAATATTAGACAAAGACAACTGAGGAAACAACGTTTTCCAGCTCTGTAAACCCTGATGTTTCAAAAAGCCAAAGATTTAGTTGAGTCCTGTCAGGAGTCCAGCACTGGGGTCCTAAACGTGCCACACACAGTGCACTAAATGACTCTTTCATGACTGTCACAGGTGCTCAGGGTGAACCTGCTCTCATCTGTGAAAAGCACAGGGCGCCAGAGGTGATCCTGCCAGATCTGGTATTCTATGGCAAATACCACCTGGGCTTCACGGTGCCGGGGCAGTGAGCACAGGGCCCAATAGACGGTGTCGGGCCTTCAGACCACCCTCATGAAGTCTGTTTTTGATTGTTTGGTCAGAGACATTCACACCAGTGGTTGCTGGAGCTCTGGCAGTGCTCATCCTTTTCCTCGTTGCACAAAGGAGCAGACACCGGTCCTGCTGATGGGTTAAGGACCTTCTGTGGCCCTGTCCAGCTCTCCTATAGGGTAACTGTCTGTCTCCTGGAATCTCCTCTTGAGACTGTGCTGGGAAACACAGGAAACCTTCTGGTAATGGTACGTATTGATGTGCCATCCTGGAGGAGTTGGACTACCTGTGCAACCTCTGTAGGGTCCAAGTATCACCTCATGCTACCAGTAGTGACACTGACCCTAGACAAATGCAAAACTAGTGAAAAAAAGATGAAAAGCTGAGGAGGGGAAAATGTGAGTGTCCTCCACCTGTGAAACCATTCCTGTTCTGGGGGTCGTCTCATTGTTGCCCCTCTAGAACACCTGTTGGTAATTTCATTAACACCAAAACAGCTGAAACTGATTAACAACCCCCTCTGATATGTACAGACCAGATCAATATCCCAGAAATTTAACTGACTTGATGCTAAACTCTGATTAAAAAGTGCTCCTTTAATTTTTTTGAGGACTGTATTTAGAAATGAGAGGTGGAGTTTTGCACAATTCTGTGATTTTAAAATGTTGCATGAATTGGAATCACTACCTCTTTGTTTGGTCATAATGAGAATGCTTTGAAAAACAATCTAAATATTAATTGATTTATCTGTTAACATCATACAAAGTGCAGTAAACCTCAAATAAAACTAAATCTAGAAATAGGGATGCATCATAACTGTAAAAAAAAAAAGGTAATTAAAGAAGAAAATTTAAATTTGTGATGGCAAAGCTGGTTAGACTTTCTAGTACACTCAGTATGTTACCGAGTGAACTGTGGCTTACAGTATTATTACAGTAACTTTCAGAAAAATTGATTAAAAGTGCAAAAACAAGATAACACACACATGCAAACTGAACTTCATCAAATCATTAATAGCCTCATTGTAAAGCAGCACTTCAAAATCAATGCATACCTCAAAACAGTAAAAAAAAAACTCAATATCCATCCTGAGCCAATTAAGTTCTTCCATTATTAACATTTATTTCACAATAACTGTTGTAAGCTCCAGCTCACCTCCGGGCCCGGAAGATCAATTGACATTTGATCTGATTGGTTAATCACACCCTATGAGATCATTTCTGGCTTCTGTCAATCATATGCGCTAATGTGTGTGCCCGGTCAATTGATTCCCAGTCATCTGAATATAATCCCTCTATAATTAACCAATTAGCCATGTAACCAACATCCAACAGTCAAGCCTGCTTGAAGTGTGTGGGTGTTTACTGCTGTTTGTGTATTTGATTGAAGGCCAGTATTGAGGAATGCGAGCGTGTGCGCGTTATCATGCCTGAGTTGAGATATTAGTAACAGGTGGCTAACTGGATCCCTGGGGTTCTATGTACTCCACACGGAGATCTGTGTTAAGTGAGAGATACATAATTAGTTTACGAGTTGGTGTGTGCCAATGTGTCTGTGTGAGGAGCACATGGGTGTGTTTGACTGCAGTGCTGTTAATTAAGCTGGTTAATGCTTCAACCCGTTTCAGCCGTCGAGTCCCGTCTCTTCATTAGCACACGTGGTTTTGTCCACATGTATGTTTAATTTTCTGTCTCTGTCTGCTTGCTCCATGTGCCTGCATGTGTGAAGCAGCCGCATTAGTACATCACTGTCTGTCCGTGTCTGCGTGCTGACAGCCATAAACCAGCAGACAAGCATGTCTCTTTCAGCAGAGTCAATTTTACAGCTCTGAGTCGCAGCTCCAAACTGACAAATCAATAAAATCTGAGGAAGTTAAATAATTTAGCGCTGGATCTAATTAGTCTTCGAGTACTGCAGTATGGATTCCTCTACAATATTGATGACAGAGTGCCTGTTTATGGAACAGATTGGAGAACTGAGCTCTCTTCTTCTCTGCTTTGTTATCAACGATGACATAATGCAAATCAACAAACCTGAAGATGAACACGAATTCAAAATGGATTTTTAATTCTGGGTGGAGAATTCAGAAGGGGACATTTAGGCAACAGCTGATTACATTACATCACTGTTTTGCATTCGCTCAGGTATTTTTGTTTGTGTTGGGCTGTTTAGTTTGTTTGCAGAAATTATCACTTAATTATCATTTAGATGCACCTTGAAGATCATCCTAATTTAGTGTAGAGGGCTTATATTGGGGCAAACCTGCTAACTCTGTTAAGTTTTTATTTTTAAATTAATTACCTCTTTACAATAAAAACATGGTGATTCAAAGCTCTTTTGTTTTCTTGTTTTGAATTGTACCACCTATTATTTCTATCAGTGCCAGTATTAATGTTTCCTTTTTCTTTTTGAATTAGATAGCATTTAGGTAAGTTCTACATTTTTATTTGAAATAAAAAGCATGACTCAGAATCAAGGTCACTAGAATATATTTTATAGATCTTGAGGAGAATTATGATTGTTACGCAGCAAAAGCGCAATGAGAACCATCACTTTTCACGGCAAAAAGGGGATGATGTGAACCAACGTGTCGGTTATTGACCTCATTTTGCAATGAAACGGGACGCGATTCCAACAGTCTGGCATTTACATACAGTGATGCATTCAATCAGAACAGTGTGACATGCTTAAAAGTGATGAATGCATCCTCAGCTCCCTGAAAATGAATATCTATCAAGGCACTATGTTGTGTTATTGTCTTAGTCTTCATTCTTTAAGAGTTCATATTTAAATAAATGTATTAACCATCCCCACGTGGCCATTTCAGCCTGGAACGTGCCATTTAAGTGAGATTTTTGAGATGCATGTTATACATTCACAGTGGAGAGGATGTGCAGGAAGCACCCAGCCAGCCGTAATCAGATTAAATTGTTTACATGGTAGAATTTTTACTTTTAAATGGTTTATGAGAAGCTTTAAATCACCCTTCAGTTACATAAGCCACAGAAGAAGTTGTTCTTTTTTTGTTTTTTACCAATTATTTGTTTTTAACTGCTTTCCACCTGTGCTGTATGAAAACTCATGTGGATGTGTTTCATTCTCGTTGAGGTGTCTGCGCATATTTAAAATCCATTAAAAATAATCTCATTATCGGTCAATATAATGTGGTGGCGTAATTCACAGAAATGACTAGTTCCTTTAAAAATGGGAACGGTGAAGAGCTGTATTTGTCGTCTATAATCTGAATAAGGTGCCGTTGTGCTGTCCTCACACTCACAGCTTCTCTCTTCCTCGTGTGTTTTTGTGCTTCTTCCAAGGTAAGCTTGCATGGATACGTGGTGAACCAGTCTGCGCATTATTAGTGCTTGTGTGCTTGCATGTTTTCTTGCACCTGTGTGTGTGGTGGTTGTTATCACTCACTGGGGCGGGGGTTGGGGGGGGGACTATCGATCATCTCTTTTAATTACCCCGAGCATAGCGAGAGGCCTAAATTAACTCCTCTCCTCTCCTCTGGCTGCTGAAAAAGCCATGCATATTTCAGGACCGGGAGACCAATCGTATGTCACTCAGCCCTTCTCCTCTCCTCTGACAAGACTTATCACTGTTATTTATCTCCCTCGCTCCCTCCCTCCCTCCCTCTCTCTCCCCTGTGCAGCAAGCATGTTGCCTGTGTGCAAAACAAAAGAGTGAATAATAGATATCTATACAGCTCACGTGAGCTTGTAGTGAAGCAAGTGAAACAAAAAAAAAATGTAAATCTCAAGTGTCGCCATCACTGGTTTGTTTGTGTTTGTGTGTCTGCATGTGCAACCATTTGTGTGTGTATGTGTGTGTCCTTGCTGCTATATGAGAAGCAGTCAAAACCCATAAAGATGCATTAGAGGTGTTTTACCATGCTGCTGTCATTGTGGTTTGTCTGCTGGGGATGACACTGAGCGCTGTGCTTCTTCAGGTGACTTTTCTGTGAGGGTCTACTTTGTTTTCCTCTCTCTCTCTCTCTCTCTCTCTCTCTCTCTCTCTCTCTTCCTGTTCAATTCAGTTTTATTTATATAGCGCCAAATCACAACAAACAGTCGTGCTGTGCTGTAGTTTACCTTTCACAATAAAATTATATCTCCATCTGCAAAGGTACGCCCTAATATCTTAATGACAAACTGAAAACTTGGAATTCTAGTCAGACACGTGCAAAATAAACAATATGTTTAAGTTAAGTTAAAGATAACTTTAATCACACAGTCTTTAAAAGACTTTAATATAATAAAATCAGGCAAAAATGAATTTGTGTTTAGTTTAGTTATAGCTTAGATAAGAACATAAGAACTGATCCTGAAGCAATGTGAATATACAGTAGACAGTATGAGCGCTCATGAAAATGGACTCAGTCTCACTTTTTGTGTATGTATTTAAACAACTTCACCCATACTTCATTGGGTTAATTTGTGCCTCCTGTTTATGTCTCTGCTTAATGGTGTACCGTGTCTTACTGAATAATATTCTTAATATTTAAAATTTTTTACTTTTACTTACTAAAATAGCTGGACCATCATAATGTTTCCCACATCTGCTCTGGGTGCACAGAAGCACGGAATAAATTTTAATTCTTTTGACAGAAGTTGAAACATTTTTACAAACCTTCGTTGTGACGAGGCAGCTGAAATTCTTTCAACTTAAGGATTTTTTCCCCCCACTGCTCTACAAGTTTGTGACTCTGATTCAATGAAGAATAAAAGTGAAGCTAGCTTAGCAAAGTCCAACATGATGTAACTAACCATTACTCCATCCCAGCTCCAGACCGCAACGCTTAGGGAAACCTACAGGAAGAAACAGAATATTCACGGTTACATTTTTATTTGTGTGTAATCATCTGAAAATAGCAACCACTGTGTTTTCACTAGCTTAGAATAAAGACTTCATACACACAGCGAGCAGGTCATCTCCCACAATCCACCATGCTGCACTGCTTTTTTTAACAGCAGCCCAGAGGAGACAAACTAAAATCCTACATATTGCACCTTTACGCCATTAGCTGCACACTCAAATGACACATTGCTAACAGCATATTAGGATTATTGCTATGCTGTTAAAACGGCTGTTTTGTTTGTTAGAATGGCAACTTCAATACGTAACTACCTTTTGATGGTTTGGCTCCCCTCCTCCTCCTCCTCCTGTTAATGCCCCAAGCTGTATGTGAAATTAGCGTTACTGAACGCAGTCGCACAAGGTCATGCAGACATTACAGTGTTTCTTCTTGATTTCAGTAAGAGTCGCGGCTTAGATAAAGAAATAGAAAAGGTGTGGCAAAATTGCTGAAGAAACTGTGATGTGTTTTTACTTGCTATCTTTACTTGCTGGTGTAGATTAAAATTTATATGTGGGCTGAAAAAACTTTTGTCTGAAATGGCAGAAAAGTGCGTGGCAGAATGCTTTACACTGAGGGTTCGGTCACAGCGTTTATACTTAAAAAATAAAACGTATCAATTTCTTCTGTGCTTGTGGCGTGGATTGTGAACTTTTAGAAACAATAATGCAGTGAAGGTGAAAACCTTCGACAGCTTAATTCTGTTTACAGATTTCTGCCCTTCACTGTTTCCTGCCGTTCCAGTCTTTTTCATCACGCTGCACTAGCTGATTGTCAGGCTATAAAAACATTTTGTTTTTTTTCAGCTCCTTCACACCGCTTTTCTACACTTTCCTTTTTACCCCTCTCATCTGCAGCTGTCCTCACATTATATTTCTTCTCTCCAAGTGTGTGTGTGTGTGTGTAAGTGGGTGTATGCATGCAAAAAAGGGAGATTTGTGTTATACTGGTGAGTTGACATGGTAAACAAGCTGTGCCTATCTGTCTGTCTGTCTGTTTTCCAACAATGAGTCAGTGAGTCAGTCAGTCAGCTACACAATCAGTCAACCTGCAACTCAGTGAATTATCCCACAGCTACTAATGGTCCGTCCTCAATCTCCCTCTCATTCCCCCTCTACACACACATACATACACACATACAGAGCAGCCATCCTCTGTGTAATTTAAATGACTGTCAGGTCAGTGGCGAGAGCAGCACCTTGCCACGTTAAAAATGCCAGGCGGCTGCCATCGTCACCGCCAACAAGCTGCCCAAACTGTCACACACTCACACACACGTGGACACGCACACACATAGACAGAGCTGTCAGCCACCGGTCACAATGCATTTACTTAGTGACAGAATTCTAATTAGTGGTCTGGCTGGTGTCACCTGACTTGGAGGGAGAGAGAGAGAAAGAGAAAGAGAATGAGGGAAAGAGGAAGATTTGTATGGTGGAAGAGACGAGTTGTGGGAGACTGGAAAACGTGGACAAGGGAGATGGAAGGGTTGGGAAAGATAAAGGCAAAGAAAGAGAAAGAAGGGAAGCGGTGGGTGGACGGAGGAGCTTTTAGTGACAGGTAAAATGATGGAGAAAAAAGGAGATGAATAGTAAAAGCAATGAACTTTAAGGGAAAAAAAAAAACAAATGAAGTAAGTGGAATGGAAGCACACAACAACTCTTGTAGCTCCTAAATGCCCACATGCTTAATTGTCAGGTAGATGAGAGTGCTAGAGTTTAACCCCACGTGGCTCCTGACATGACTGCACCCTCTACTGTGACATGCCATCACCAATAAACAAGGAGGGAGGCAGAGGGTGAGGTAGGATTACAGTAGGAACACAACAAAAATGTGATATACCCTGGCTAGCGTTTAGTTTAAAACATGTCAATTGCCTCTAGGCCTCTGCACTGATACTGAGAAATTTATATTCTCATCTATTTTTGGACAGGCAGAGTGGCTGAAGACATCCGCTGACATCTGACAGCGGTTTCATTCACAAGCTCTGGATCCATCATGTTCCTAATGTCCGCTGGAAAAGTTTCAGAATTGAGTGACAGTAACACTGCAGAGACTCCAGCTGCTCTGGCAAAACCAGTACAGATGTGCTGGTAACATAGTGAACAAAACCAAACTAAGCTTCAGACTTGAGAGAGAGATGTTGCTGTTGTGTTGTGTTGTGTCAGAGGCCAGGAATAAAGACGCACATTTGGATAATCATCCTGTTTATTTTACAGTGTGAATGTCTGTTCATTCTCCCTTTTGCCTTTTAACTTCTGCCTGCTATCTGCCATGTTAGCTCAACTAACTGACTGTGTGCTATAGTGCATTAGCTCGGTGTTTACACAGTGAGAAATTGCGAGCGCTCCGATGCTTAACTGATCAGAGCAATTATCCAGTTTATTGTTAATGGCCATCATTAGGCCAGAGCAGCTATGGTTTTTTTGTTCATATAATATCTAGTGTGGAGTTGCTATTTAACAGAAAGAGTGAAGTGCTGTCAGACCTCAGTTGATGTAAGACTTGTTATGTACAGTAGCTCAGAATAGGACTTCAGTATCTTGCTCTCTTTCGTGACCTGTGTTAACCTCTGTGTCTCTTCCCCTGTACTCCAAATCCAGGTTCACCACTCCATTTCTCCACTCAGCTGCCACTCTACCTCTTCAGGTCCTCATGTGCTGCTGCTCTCCTACCTACTGTAGTTTTGTTTCCACTGGAGATTTCAAATGCCTTTGTTGGAGAACTCTGTCACACCTGACAGATTCCTTTGTCCTAAATCACTACTGCTTCCGACTGAATGATTTTAGCCCGACTTGAGCTGCAGATCCTCTCCCCATACTATGTTATATAGACACAAAAATTGTAATAGTAAAAATCTATTACAATCATGTATTTCTTATTTCAAAAGTTAGATTGATAACAATTAAAGTAGGTGATGAATTTGTGTTAAAAAAAAACAAAAAAAAACAAACTGCAAGTTTAAAAAGCCTGAGCCCAGGGTACAGAAGAGGCTTTTAATCCCCTTGAAGAGTTCATCCAGGCCCTATTACTGAGCTTCCAGAGTAGGGTTGTGGGGTTAGCTCTGACCCCTCTGGGCTGCAGAGGTGTAAGTTCAGAAGAGAGAGGGGGTTCAGGGACACAGTGAGACCCGGTTTGAGAGCTCTTCATGGGGTCACACATCCAAGAGGTTCCCCTCCATCCTGCTCTCCGCTCTGGTACTATTAACTGGCAGTGTGAAGAGGCACTTCATTCCTCTGCTCTGCATTTGTCTCTCTCTGTCTGCTGGCCCGCCTAGCTGCTTGCATGCTAGTCTAGTCTACCCTCGGATGGTTGGAGAGAGGGGTCCTTGGGACTCATATTCAGCATAGAGAGCTCTTTAAGGGGCAAGCAGGTAGTGAAGTGGTCCCCTCAGTCTTAATCAACTTCCACACCTTTCACACCTTCTCAGCAGCTCTTATGTCAAGGACCAACATACAGATCCATAATTGGCAGATCTCTGATCTCTAATGTGCAATCCTACAGGGCCAGTGCAGTGACGCTTTTGGAAACAAGAAGACAAATTTTGAACATAAGGTACAGTATTTAACCATCACAGTTAGAACTTATTAAGGTAATGCAGATGTTTAAAAAGGCCTGTGTCAAGGTAATAGCTGTCATTTAAAGGCAAAACAGATTTTTGGAGTTGCTCCTCTCTAACGTACAGGTACTAGAAGGGTGGCGTTGAAGGCAAAGGCAATTTCAATGTTAAGGCTGGCAGTTCAACTCCCAGTCAAGACCTTTCAAAATACACTTTTAACTGCAAATAGCATAACTTTATTTAATCTACATGCTTGAATAATATTCATTGTATAAATTCAGTAGCTGTCTCTGCTTAAAAGTTTGCTTACTCTAGGGCATGGGGAAATCTTTTCAATACCCCATAATTTCAGGGTAGAGCCCATTCCAAAAAAAGAGTTGCGGTCTAAAATTTACATACGCTCATCATGGTCATGAATGCCATGATAAGTTTGGGCTTTTAATGATTTCTTTGACCTCTCGTTTTCCCAGGGTGGAATGACTGTACAGCATACATCTTTATTGACTTTAAAAACTAAGAATTGGGTGCACAAGTTTGAATTTATTTTGGGTTTTCTCAAATCCACACAGGGTCAAAAATAAACATACACGCCCACTAATAAATAGACCTTAGTAAGTTTGACCTTGACCAGACATTTTTGGTTGCCATCAGCAAGCTTCTAGTTGGATATTTGATCACTCTTCTAGAGGTTTGCTGGCACAGAGCCAACTTTTAGGCATAGTGCACAAATTTTCAATAGAGTTGAGGTCAGGGCTTTGCTTTAGCTATTCCAAAACCAGTTTTGATATGTGTTCAGGATCATTGTCCTGCTGGAATACCCAATTGTGTCTAAGTTTCAGCTGTCTAGCTGTTGATCTAAGGCAGGGGTGTCCTAACTTGCGGCCCGCGGGCCAATTCCGGCCCCGCCCACTTCCGGTCCGCGAATTGATGTCAAAAATAACATACAATTTGGCCCTTTAAGTTACTTTTTTTACATTCCGCCTTCCCCTCCAATTAAGAGGGTTAAGCGAAATGTCAAAAAAGTAACTTAAGGGGCCAAATTGTATGTTATTTTTGACATCAATTCGCGGACCGGAAGTGGGCGGGACTGGAAGCAGCCCGCACGCCACAAGTTTGGACACCCCTGATCTAAGGTGAAGTTGAACAATTTGGAGGTAGTCATTATTCCATCCTGTTTGTGAAACATACCAGTGCCACTGGCAGCAAAACAGTCCCAGAGCACGATACTACCACCACCATGCTTGACAGTTGGTTCACTGTTCTTCGGTTTGAAAGCCTCACCTTTATTGCTCCAAACATACCCCTTGCCTTTGCAGGCAAATAGCTCAATCTTTGTCTCATCTGACAAGCAAACTTTTCTCCAGAAGGAATTAGGCTTGTCCATGTGGGCAGCTACAAATTTCAGTTGTGCTTGAAAGTGTCAATTTTAAAGCAGGGGCTTCTTTCTTGGTTGGAACCGTCTCAGTCCAAGGCGATGTAAAACTTGCTTCACTGTGTACAGTGACTCTGGTGTTTCAGCAGTTTCTAGTTTATGGCAGGTTTGAGCCTTGGTGATTCCTGAACATCCTAATTAATTTCCTCTCATCTGAGGGCGACAGTTTGGGTCTTCTTCCAAATTCATTCTTGGCAAAGTGGTGGCATCAGAATAACTTGTACTTGAGTGCAATTGTTTGATCTGATGATCCTGGAATCTGCAGTTGTTTAGAAATGGCTCATTTTGACCTCAACACTATTGAAAATTTGTAGACTATGCTTAAAACCTGGTTCTGTGCCAACAAACAAACTAATTTAAATGAACTCTACCAATTATACCAAGAAGAGTGGTCAACTATCCGGCCAGCCAGAAGCTTTTTGATGGCTACCAAAAATGTCTGGCAAGGCATAATCATTTCACCCTGGAAAAAGAACAGTTCAAATATATTAAAAGCCCAAAATGTAAACTTTTGACCGTACTGTACACTGTCTTAATACCATTGTGCTATCTAGTAGTCCGGAATCTAAGTGCATTAAATAAAGTTAAGTTTTGTCCCAGAATTATATCATTGCTACATATCTTTCAGTTTTTGCCCATTTTCACGTGCTCAGTGTAAAAATGTTACATGTTGTGTACGATTCAGTGTTAACTTTGACAGAAACTTTCCAGTTAAGAATTCCAATGAATAATTCAGGTATTCTTTTTTTCTAATTTAATTAAATTTCACTCAGTCCAGCTCTTTTGTAGGAACCCCCTGACCACACTCACGTTCCCACCTGTACAACCAGTCTGATGTGGGTTAAGGGTCAAGAGCCTTGCTTAAGGGCACCACAGTGGTGAGGGTGCGGAAAGTGCTGTTTCACTTTCTCCTGTATTAAACATGCATTGCTAAACTCTAGGCTACAAACATTAACCACATTATAGAAGTTTGTATTTTCTGTGTTTCAAAATACATTTCTCTGTTTTAAATTTTTTTAATTGAATTTTAATTGAGAAATTATATGATTAGTGAACAAATATTTCCAAAACTCTTTGCCTGAGCTCATGTTGCTAATTTGATATCAATTGCATTGACTTGGACTGGTATGTAATTAGCACTTAGTGACCACTCAGTGCATTTTATCAAAACATACCTTTTACACTGCTAGCATTTTATCTCTTGTCAATGTACCATGTAAGATGTCTCCACTCTTTCCAGGTGCGTCATGCACCAGGAAAGAGCTCCATTTTAGATCTATTTTAATGATACACTCTGTCACCCATTCATCATTTTAAAACACTATTGACTGGTGAAAGAGCACACTATGGATAATGAGTGTATTAAACCAAACGGACAGAGATTTTCATCTCTCCCGTACATCATATGCATAACCAAAGGGCATGGGGGAAAGATTTATGCTAATGTATTAGCATTTCTATCAAGCTCTTGTCAATATCATGATTATGGAAAAGTTGCCACTGCCTTTGTGAGCCTCAGGACTGAAATGCATATGCAGCTTCTTTAGATGAATATGCAGCTGAGTTCAGGTTCAGTTTTGGCCTAAAGGACACATCTATGAGTTCTGATAATGATGGGATGTCACCATGAAATCTGGGTCTTGATTATAAGCGCTGAACTGTAACTAAACTGTAACTGAGCACAGCTCAGATATTCTAGCCATTAGCCTTACACAATCACAGGAGTTCTACTGTGGGGAAATGAATAGGTCTCCCTGATTTTACCTCAAATGATCACCTGTGCTCTTTAGGCCAGATTGCCTACCCCTAGGCCTTTCTGCTCTGACACAAGCACAAGACAAACATGTCATTTTTATCTCTAAGTTGTCAGAAATCTTCCCTTCGCTGACTTCATTCACCCACTCTCTCATCCATCTACCAGAGCTGTTAACCTCTATTGTCTTTCACACTGATGGACATGCCATCATATACAGTACCAGTCAAAAGTTTGGACAGGTGACTGTGTACAAACATTTGACTGGTACTGTACATTAATCCAGGACATGGGGATTAATCCTGCAGATGGGAAACTAACTTGGTAAAGGTTGGCCAAGTTAGTGACTCATCTTCATATTACAAGCCGGTGCATGCGCGCACACACACACACTGTGTTACTGTGTTTCAAAGACAGTGAGGAATAGGGACGAAGAGGAGAAGAAGGGGAGGATAAAAAAGAAATGAGCTACATGAACAGAACATCAGAAAAAGAGGCAAAACCTGACATGTTATTTTGTTGGTGAAAATTAGCATCATATTTTAAATAACATCTTGGAGATGTTTTGAATCTTAAGAATTTAATAGAAGAAATAGTGAAAATCTTGCAGAACAGCATGCTACAGCTAATTCAGATCAGAGTAAAGATGTTCACTGTCAAAGTTTAACTTGTTCTGCATGCTCCCCTTCTCTATGACTTGCAAGAACTTCACTGAACACAAAGAATGATTTTCAGCCATGCTGGCCGTATATCTCTGTTGAGCGAGTCACCATGCAGGCATTTTTAACAGAGACATAATATCCATCAATTCACATTCCCAACCACTCATCTAATCCAGGGTCATGGAAGGCATCTCAGGCAGGATAAGGCAAAAAGCAGTATTCACCCTGCATAAATTGCCAGTCTATTAAAGAGTGGGGCTCATTTTTCTGTCAAATACACTGCTCAAAAATATTAAAGGAACACTTTGAAAACACATCAGAACCCAATGGGAAAATCATGCTGGATATCTATATTAATATGGACTGGATAATGTGTTAGGAATGGAAGGATGCCACATCGTTTAATGGAAATGAACGTGATCAACCTACAGGGGCTGAATTCAAAGACACCCCAAAAACCAAAGTAAAAAAAAAATTATGCAGCAGGTTAGTCCATTTTGCCAAAATTTCATCGCAGCAACTCAAAACGGTACTCAGGATTTTGTATGGCCCCTACATGCTTGTATGCATGCCTGACAACGTCGTGACATGCTCCTAATGAGATGATGGATAGTGTCCTCCTAGATCTGGAGCATCACTGAGCTCCTGAGCTCCAATAGTATCAATTATTTCATCCTCCAGGAACTGATGAAGGCAGTCATTGCACCAGGAGGAACCACCAGTGTAGGGTCTGACAATGGATCCAAGGATTTCTTCCCGATACTTAATGCCATTATCTAGCATGTAGAGGTCTGTAGAGGTCTGTGCATCCCTCCCATGGATATTCCTCTCCAGACCATGATTGACCCACCAGCAAACCAGTCATGCTGAACAATGCTACAGGCTGCATAACATTCTCCACAGCTTCTTCAGACCTTTTCACATCTGTCACGTGCTGAGGGTGAACCTGCTCTCATCTGTTTAAAGCACAGGGCACCAGTGGTGGACCTGCCAATTCTGGTATTCTACACTGTAAACCCAGATTTTGATTCCACTTAAAAATATTGAGTTCATATTACTTAAAATTGCCTAGAATGTGAACATTACTTGTTAATGCTGAGTAGACTGTACTTTTTGATGGTCTATCTTATTGTAATCATGTGTTTGAGTTCAAACAACTTAATATCATCAGGTTTTGCACCTGCTAAAAATCTAGTTTATACCAGTTTTAACAGAGTGGCTTAATGGTTAGCACTGCTGCCTCACAGGTAGAATACATTCTAGAAGGTCTGGGTTCAATTCCGGCTTGGCCCAGGCCTCTCACTGTTTGGAATAGAAGACATTTGGTGTTTTTGTCCACAACGCTCTCTCGTATAGTTTTTCATTGTTCCATGGATAAATGTTATTTGTAAATGTTAATGGACCAGTGTTCAGCAGGGCTGAGTTTTATCATGTTTGTTTATTTACCAAATTTAAACAGACACAGTTCAACACTGTAAAAAATATTTGTGTTACTGGGCAGCATGGTGGTGTGGTGGTTAGTGCTGCTGCCTCACAGCTAGAATAGTTATGATAGTTTGGGTTCAATTCCACCTTAGCCCGGGACTCTTGCTGTGTGGACTCAAGTATGTTCTCCCTGTGTCTGTATGGGTTTCCCCCCACAATCTGAAAACATGCAGTTACTGGAGTTAGGTTAATTGGTGTGAATGGTTGTCTGTGTCAGCCGTGCAGCAGGCTGGTGACCTGTACAGGGTGTACCCTGCATCTTACTGCCTTGTCAGCCCCCCCCCCCCCCCCCCCCCCCCCCCCCCCCCGACACACACACACACAACCATGAAAAGGATAGGGGGGAATTGATTGATCAAAAGACATTTTATTTTTTCATGAACTATAAAAGATAAGTTTGGTCAATTAGAACATACAGTTCAATTGGAAATGGAGTAGTGCTTACTTAATAGGCTGAGTTAAATGAACTGTTTCAGTACTTAAAAAATTTAAGGCAACGAGTTACCTTGGTTTTTTTAAGTAGATTCAACTTATCCGGGTTTACAGTGTACAGCAAATGCTAATCAGGCTCCATGGTACAAGGTCCACCAGAGGATGTCAGGATGACTTAAATAACTTTTGAGCTTCATAAAGTCCTCATCTACTATGATGATCAGGGCATAAATTCACTACATCAGTGTTTGTGGCCAAAGGCCCCAAAAACTGTTACCCTCAGCTGTGCTTAAATATTACCCATGCTAGAAACATTAGTACTGTCATCAACAGTATTTGCCCAAGATTTTCAGTAGCTCCTTTTATTAGAAAGTGTTTGTCTTATATTATCTCTTAACAAAGAGATGTGTGCATAATACGCTTAATTTAAGCATATTTCCAGAAACAAATCCATAAAGACAAAGTAACACAAAAAGAAGGCTCATATATCAGAAAAGACCCAGACAGAAGCCACTGCTACTTTCTGGCCTCTGTGTGGCCTCTGTGGCCTCCATTTCCACTCTGCAGTGACATAGCAGTGTGATGTAATTAGAAGTGTGTGTGTGTGTGTGTGTGTGTGTGTGTGTGTGTGTGTGTGTGTGTGTGTGTGTGTGTGTGTGTGTGTGTGTGTGTGTGTGTGCGCGTGTGCACACGTGTAAGAGGTGTAATTAGAGTCATGTCAGTGAGTAAATGTGCTATGACCCAGACCCCTGTCAGAGCACAACATACTGACAGGATTGCAGATACACCGACACACACATTCACACATTAATAACCTCTGTGCTGAATTTGACCTATCCAGCTTGCTCTAAGATGCTTGCCCAGCTGATGGACGGTGCGCGTGCGTGGGTGTGCATTTATGGTTTGTGACACATAATGGCAGATTAGGCCTAACACATGAAACATGTGGGTTCATGTCTGTGTGCCCTCTTACTTCAAACACGGACTTTTAAACACTTTGCACTGTCTGTCTTCTTTGCCAGTATTTAATGCTGCACATTGATGGAGTTGTTTTTGGTAAATGTTGCAGGGTAACAGTCAGTCTTGGGCTGTATGTACTTTAAAGCAACAACATCAGGTTACTGCATCGCTTAATACACCCCCCACCCCCACCCCCACCCCCAAGCTGTCCACTTTATCCAATCTGGCCTTTCCTCATTTGTCTTCCAGCCTTCCATTTTTGCTTTACAATTTCCCCCGTCATAGCTTGACTTTTGATTCAATAGTGAATTTCATTTCTTTATTAAGAGGGATCACCTCAGCAAGTAGCACCACCACAAGTAACCATACACCACTGCTGTGCTGTCGCATAAACAGTCATATATCGTCCCACACAAAAAAGTACCACTGTGAAGCAGAAGGATTCAGTGACACAATGTTCACGCCCACTTAAGGACAGAATTCTGGGGTGAAAAAAACTTGCATTTGTTGCTACTGATAGTAATAATAATAATAATAATAATAATAATAGTGTTGCTTTATCTTTTGCTCAAATGTGTTCACGTTACACAGATCAGTGTAAAGATGACCTGGCTTCTGGCAAAACATAAGCACATGAAAGTTATGAGTGATTTATAGAATACTTTCATAATGATATCTATGTTATTATTTATATTAACAAGACTTATCATTACATAAATGGATGCTGTAATACATGCAGGAAAATATAACAGTCCTGAAAGTGGAATCACTGCAGGCATGTGCAGGCAGGTGTGATTCTGATTTCATTCATTTCAGTTTTCACTTTTTAAAATACTCATTTACCTTTACCCCTATTTACCAGCCATTAGCACTTATTAACCCTTTGCTTGAACTATCAGTAAAGTAAGCCAGGCAATAAGATAAGATCTGACAGATCTGAAAAATAGGGGAAATTATCTTATCTTAGGTTGGTGGACAGCAACTATTATTACAGTCATCCTGTTCTTGTTTTCTTCCAATGCTCTAAAGGCCATTGTCACCTATATTACATTTTCCTTTTTCTCCTTTTTGTTTGCAAAGGTTTGACAGCATTAAAAGGACTGAATTTGAATCTGATACACATCTATGGTCCCCGTGGAATGAATCATCTAGACTTTGATCGTTTATGCACAAAAACAATACACTCATTTAAAAGATTCAAGACATTTCATTTGGCTGTTTATATGTGGCAGTTTGGTGTGTGCTTTCTCTTCAGTTCAATCTCATTTAGCAGGGCGCTGCAATAATGAACACTGCTAAAGTGTCAAGTTAAGTTAAGATTCAAACGTTTGATTTAATATCTCTCTTTTTGTCTCTGATTACTCCCAGAAGGCTCTGTACTTGCTAAGGCAGTTGTTCACATCCATGAGACGACATCATTAATGGTGCTTGCACCACTAACAGCTATCACAATATTATGATCCATTACTACAGACACCAAGGAAAAGAAAAGTTGGATGAGAAAGACAAAGAGATGGGTGGAGTGAGACATAATGGCAGCAGGCCTCAATGAATTACACTTATCTCTCCACTCTCACCAGCTCTATTCATCTGGGGGTGATCTGGGATGGCATGCATCCTATGAATTATAGAAACAAGCCCACAATAAAACAACAAATGTATTTCTCAAGGAGAGCCACTGAGGCATTAACTGGGACATTAGCATAGGCTATGTCCTGTCGCTAACAAAGTGATTAAATAGCAGCATGGGGAGGAGTTTGTGTGCTCGTCAGTGAGATGTGACATGGAGTTCAGGAAAAAAAGACCCAAATGCATGACACCAGTGCTGCAGGCAGGACGGATGAACAAAAGTGAACTTCCTGAATGTATTAACAGAGCCTGGCAAGGAACCAAACAGAGGGAAGGAATCAAGCTAGTAAAAAATGTAAATGTCCAACATAACAAGGAATAAGCCAGGGAAAAATTCAAAAGGTAAATCAAAGAGGGAAAGTGCAACTCAAAAAACATGAGACGGGTATTTACAACATTCACAACATTAATATGACACTGATGTTTAATGCTGTTATAAAGCAATATTGCTTTGAGAAACCTTGGGTCCTGGCATTCATCTGCTTTGATACATACCACCTGCCAGTCACACAGGCCCAGAGACCTGACATCTACCAGTTTCTAGGGAAAAATGTGTATTCCCAGACCGGCTGTGATTGGTTGCCAGCAGTTATGAGACTTGCAAATCCTTGCGTTTTGTTCTCATTTTACTTTTTTTTTTTTTTTTTGGGGGGGGGGGGGGGGGGGGGGGGTTTGCAGTATGATTTTAAAAGAGTTAATATGTGCAAGTGGATTTAAATTAAGCGGAATGATGATGTACATGTTTGAAATGATGATGAATTTATGTCTGGCTGTTTAAATGTTTCTTTCTAAGCTAGAATTTGGAATATGTGCCTGTGTGTATATTTACACGCATGTTTCATCTGTATATTTAAGGTGTGTTTTGTGAATACAAATGTCCAATTTCAGTGTGTTTAATTGACTTTGCATATATGTACATGGCTTTATGTTAATGTAAACTGTGCACTCTTGGATTAATGTATAAATCCAGATGAGGAAGAGGAAGGTCTCCCCACTACAAATAACCACCCCTTCACAGAAACTTAGCGCCATTGAAATCCAAGCTGATGTGGAATTAAGTTTGCTTGTTCTCTCAGCATAAAGGGGAAACATATTTATCCTTTATAACAATGCAGATAACATATTTAAAGCTGGTTAACGTTATAAAATGCTGGGATGATCTTATGAGTTTTTCCTCCAAGTCCAGTAAATAAAAACACCTCATTAGCATACACTATGCAGAGTAATGAATAACACTAAACTCCTGTGTGGTGTCTTTATTTACAGCAACCCCACAATGGCTGCCAAATATCATCATTATGTTATGTTATTGTGTGTGTATAGATAATATTTAAAGATATATTCATGTATATGCCACTTCAACCTTTAATAATTCCACTGTTTAGTCCAAGAAGAGCAATAATTAATTAGAATATTTCCATATGCCTCTATAGGAAACATGCAGCTTTGAGTTACAGTATTATACTTTATATGATCATTTATTTCTTTGACGTCTCCTGGAAAAACAGCCATGTCTTCCTAGCAGAAATAGGATTTAGCATAGCATTATCTAACAACAAAAATAAGCTGTATAAAGCTGAACTTTGCAACGTGAAACCAAATGTCTTTGTGAAATGTTAAAAAGCACCATCATCACCAATTCTGCAGGTCCAAGAACTTTGGGACCTTGTAGCATGTTTAGCAGTTGTTTTGTTGTAAAGCCTGCAAAATATTTTACAATTTGGCTCAATCTCAGTGCTCTCATCAACACTTCATTCACGCCATAGCAAGCAGCAGTTTTCATGAAAGAACAAGAAATGAGACAAAGGCAGGGATTAACTGTTGAACAGTTTGTGCTGTCACTTAGGTTTTCATATACTTACATCTATAGATGGCTTTTGTTTTATTATTTGTACCTTTTTTTTTTTTTGTATGTGCTTTGTCCTCATCAGGTTGCCAAGAACACAATCACATGTTGTGTAACACAATGTCATCGTGCTTTAATAATATTTAGTGAATGCACTGTCAACATAGCAAATTTGCACTAGCTGAACGTAATACCAAAGTGTTGCATGAATTTGCTGATTTGCTACATATTCTTTCAGAAATTGCAGTCCTTACGCGAAACTCAGACTACATGACTGTTTTTTGTGTGTGTGCATTTCAATCGTTGCTGTATTAGAATAGGCCATTAGTGAGTTATAAAATTTCACATTTTTGTGACTGAGAAACTTCACTTTGTTGCATGATCCGTCATGCCTGCGCTACCTAGCAAAAAAGATTGCACAGACTTGGAAACTGAGTGAATTTAAGTGGAGTGTATCATACTGACCTCCTTGTATTAGTTAATTTCAGTTTCACCCAGCTTTCTGCCTTTCCTCTTCGCTTTGGCATGCTTTCAGATGATCAGCTGTCTCTACTGCTCTACTCCTATTTTCATTTCCAGCCAGAAGCAACACCTTTCTTTCTCCAGATCCCGCCATAATGAAGCTGATTTCCTGTAGTATGAAAAAAGCAATGTAAGCTGCAGATGTAGACATGTATTTACAAAACCCTAATCTCACTTTTTGTATACATAAAGCCATAAAGTATTTGTATTAAGCCTGATCTTTTCTGTCCCACCAACAATCTGAACTCCTCTAAACAGCAGGGAGGAATGGAAGTCTCTCCATCGTTTCCCTCCGCCCTCTCCTCCTCTTTCTTGTCTATTTGCAAGACTGCCTTATTAGCTCTGCAGTTTTTTATCCTCACTAGATGAAGACCCAGTCATTTTTATATTTGCCCGCACATGCCTGTGTGTGTGCAATACAAGCCACTTTATCTCCCCATCAACTGAACTTCTCTCCCTAGTTTGTGTCTAATGAGCGATGAGCGCAGCACAGCCACTAATGACGTCTTTGTGTGTGCATGTGTGTAAGTGTTACTGTATACATTAAGAGTGTGTGCGTGTGTTTTAAGGGGACCACGATGCTAGTTAGCAGTGTGGGTGTGTCTCATAGTAGCAGGGTTTGATTCAATGCATCCCTGATGCAAGGCACGAGAGGTCGTGGGGTCAGGCCAATTACTTCCTTGTTGAGAGATGTCTGCTCTTTGATTTGTCAATTCCAAAGGTTGCTGGGACTCAGAGGGTTCTGCTCAGGGTTTGGGGGGGGGGGGGCTGCTGAACACCGATTAAGGGGGTGTTAATTGGAGCATGTTGTTTGGAACCGGACAGGAATATATGTACAGTGTGTCTGCAGTGATTTCATCTCTGCTAATTTAGCATGCATTATTATACTGTAATGCCGGTATGTTTTTGTCAAGGTAATGCATCTGCTATTGTTCCTGTGGGAAACGACACTGTGAGGTACTGAACAGCAGTGTGTATGTCTGCTTGACTTGAGGCAGTGAGTTCTATTCATGTGTGGGACCTCTAATTGTAAACTCTCCTTTACCTTCTCCCCTAAACACAGAAGAAATGAAAAAGCTATCGTCGCATGAATCCGTCTCATCCTCAAAAGCTCGAGCAGCAACACATGCTAATTTCACCGCCAGCGGTGCTGGCAGGTGGCTACAGGCTGGGACATTCACTTTTAATTATTTTTACTCATTTCCACAAGAGTGACAACCAGCAACTGCAAGCCACATTTTACAACCCATTTTATGTTCAACTGGTTATTTTTTTTCCACATTTTATTTGAAAATGAAAATCTAAATATGATAATCCATCTGTTTTCATGTTGCCACGTTCAGCGTACGTCGCCCATACATAACTTAACGATCATCAAAATTTTGTTCAAATCACCACCAAATACAAAACAAAATAAAGGCCTTAAAAATCACAGACCTGTAGCTTAACAGATGACAATTAATTCCAGTACACACATTTTTGGCGACCATCAGGACTGCATGAACCCTAAGACAAGTACTACAATTTTAAATATTTTGTTGTGTTATTAATCATTCCTGTATCATATGGAGAATAGATATATAGAGATATTTATTTAAAATATAAAATAATTACTACAAAGGCAGCAGTATGAGGTTAAATGAGCTTGCAGCTAGCAATTATATTTACAGCCAAGATATGAATCCAGTTGGGTACAATGTGTATTACAATTGGGAAAGAAATCAATACATGTACTATGTCCCCTAAATGCTGCAGGCCTGGCAGAAACCAGCCATAGGGTTTATGCTTGTAATAGCAGAAATATTAATAATAATAAGTTAGCAGAAGTTTGTTAACCATAAAGCACCACTGCAACATCCAAAACAATGAAACTGGGCTCATCCAAATGTTCATTGGATAGGTTTGGGGATTTTAAGTCTTGGGAGTTTTTTTTTTTTTTAAATGTGGATTGTGAGCCTGAAACCTCCTTCATGTCATCCTTCAGTTCACCAACTGAAGCTTCATTGAAGCTGCAAGCTTAATGATTTTGTCCCCAGCAACTCCTCATTGCTCTGAAGCCCCTCTTCCCACCCAAGATCGGGTTTATGTATGTATATAGACACACACACACACACTATTATTTAGCAGGTTTATGTAGCCAATATAAAACAACAAAACTCCTAATCCAATTTCTGAAAAGAAGAATTTGTGTGTGTGTGTGTGTGTGTGTGTGTGTGTGTGTGTGTGTGTGTGTGTGTGTGTGTGTGTGTGTGTGTGTGTGTGTGTGTGTGTGTGCACGTGGAGTCTATACAAATATTACAGCACGTTTAGACATTTGTGTTTACTGCTCTGTCATTTGGGATTTACAGTGAAGAGGAGTAGATGCAGTTTATGTGTTTGCTGCCAAAATGCACAAAGCAGCAGTGACGTGAAGTTGCTGCTGAATGTATTTATTATTTTGCATAGTACAGGATCAGTCAAGTGTGTCCAGACTTTTGACTGGTAGTGTTTGCCTCACACTCAATCAATTTAGAGCATGTGTGGGACTTATCCAGCTTTCACTAATTTAAATTTCAATATTCGCTCTACTGAACTTAAGAGTTACGGCCATCTTTCTGCCATTACACCTACTTATTATTTTTTCAGTTTTGACTTTATTGTCATGGGTTGCAGTGTACTTTAACTGTGTATGCTATCCATGCATGTGGACTCTTCCTGAGTGTAACTTTCATCAAGAACAGACAATTTGCTATGAAATGAGTTTTGGTCCAGGTGTGTGTGTGTGTGTGTGTGTGTGTGTGTGTGTGTGTGTGTGTGTGTGTGTGTGTGTGTGTGTGTGTGTGTGTGTGTGTTTCCGCAATACAGCACAATTTGCTGTGTGCTGTGATGAAGTATTGAACTGGACAGCTTCTCACTGGGCTCGTTTCACTTGTCATAAAGCATGCTCCCTTTACTGGCCACCCCCCCCCCCCCCCCCCACACACACACACACACACACACACTAAATAATACATAACACAAAACCCAGGAGATTGTTTTGTCAGAAGTGGAATGGCAAGGTATGGAGGTGGGTGACACGGCACTAAGTGCCTAGTGTGTGTGTGTGTGTGTGTGTGTGTGTGTGTGCGTGTGTGTGTGTGTGTGTGTGTGTGTGTGTGTGTGTGTGTGTGTGATCAGAATCAATGTTGTGGTCTTGTCAAAAAAGTGTGTATTTAAACTACAGGGCAGTCCAGGGAGCAAGAAGATGGAGAGGCATCTGGAGCATGAGGAGAAGGCGGACAGAATGAGAGATTTAATGTGTTTGCTGTACTTGCTGTTAAGTAATCATTCCCATATCCATCAAACCCCAGAAGGGAACAATGTTCATGTTCACAAATCAAAGCTGAATTGTCATAGAGAAAAACCCATTCAGGATTCATTGTGCTGTACCTGTACTTTTTTGGTTATTTGATCTGTACACTGAGGGTAAACTACAGTCACAAGGTGTCCCGACAGCTGTGTGTCCTCAAGAGGTGACCTTCAAAAAGGTGAACTTTTCAGAAAAGCATGAGTGTCCATTGCTAACTTCTTGTAATACTTAGATCATCAACATGAAATCAATGATTATTACAACCACACGCTGCAAAATAAAACCATCATATCTCCCTCTCTTCCCAAGTCTCAAGCTGCCAGCAACAGTATTTCTCATCCTTTTAGCTTCAGGGTGAGGCTATGTGATAACACAACTTTTCAATCAACAAAACAGAACAAAAACACAAAGGTAGTGAACTATTTTTCATACCTAGATACAGTTTGTTGTTTAGTTTTAGTTCACTCAAATAACCCACATGCCAAAATAAAAATGTACTTACCCACAGATTCACGAAACCAAGATTTTCGGAGAGTCTCTGAAAGTCTCTCTGCTGAGAGGGGTCAGTCATCCACCCTCTCTCTCTCTCTCTGTACCGAGTGCTTTATTAATGTATTCACTGGTTTGTTTTTTTAAGCAAGACTAATTTGTAAGGAATAAAAGTCAAGGCTTGTACACGCTGTTACTCATATTGCCTTTGTGTCTAAAGGCCGCACACTGGGTTATGAATCACGGTGCCTGCAAGAGTGCTTGTGTGTGCGCGTGTGTGTATGTAGTGTGTATGAGCACAGGTAGTTAGTCCCAAATGTTACCTACACCTCACAGCTGGCCACATTTTGGAGGGGTTGGTTAACCTCTGTACTGATACACAAGCAACGCAAAAGCTCACTGTAGCTATACCCTTACACACTATTACAGTTAAACAGGTTCACTGCAAAGCTTCCATTCACTATGATACAAAGTCACACTCAGTGCAGTGTGACACTGATGCTTCTTTATTTCCACAGTGCACAAAGTTACAGCAGTACATTGCAAGATGGATTATAAAAAGTTTAAATGTGATAATAAATATATCTAAACGTTTTAATATGGAGGTTCAATGTTTTTTCTAATTGTGGCAGTGCAGGTATGTGTGTGTACATGTGTGCATACATCTGTAATTCCCGCAAGCAGATTTTTTTTGCCATTTATAAGCTTCTCTTCTGGAAATGTTTCATTGGCCCATCCATCCACCCACACATGCATTTTCTAGCGCTTATCTGGGTCTGGGTCATGGGGGCATCGGTCTAAGCAGAGGCGCTCTGTGAGAGACCAAGCTGGTTAGACATGAGGACACAGTAGTAATTTTGGAGAAAAAAAAGTTAAACAAAAAATCCAAAAATATATTACACGAAAGGCAACTTATAATACAGGGAACTAATAATTAGGTCTCCCTCATTTTACTAGCCCACAAGGCTTATTTGTGACAAATATGTGACTAAGCAGCATATACAGCTGCCTCTGAATGGTCTCTCATCCTGCAGATGAATATGCATCAACTGCTGCTGCTGCTTCTGGTTAGAGAGGTCCTTCAACTTGGAGCAGCCAAAGAATATCCTCACATCAGCAACAGAGTGGAGTTACAGTACTTCTGACAGCAGAATGAGATCCCTTTGTATAAGCAACTGCATGATACCCAGTCCATCCTAGAGATGTTCTATTTAGATCAGGCAAACATGGGGACCAGTCAACAGTATCACTTCCTTCATCCTCCAGGAGCTGCCTGCATACTCTCGCCACATGACGCTGGGCATTGTTGTGCACCGGGATGAACCTAGGACCCACTGCACCAGCACAAGGTCTGACAGTGTGTCCAAGGATTTCATCCTGATACTTAATGGCAGTCAGAGTGCTGTTGCCTAGTCTGTGTGTGACCTCCATGTATATGCCTCCCCAGACCATCACTGATCAACCACCAAACTGAACAATGTTACAGGCAGCGTAACGTTCTCCACGGCTTCTCCAGACCCTTTCACATCTGTCACATGTGCTCAGGGTGAACCTGCTCTCATCTGTGAAAAGCACAGTGTGCCAGTGGTGGACCTGCCGATTCTGATATTCTATGGCAAATGTCAATTGGACTCCATGTTGCCAGTGAGCACAGGGCCCACTAGAGGATGTCGAGCTCTCAGGTCACCCTACTAGAGTCTGTTTTCGATTGTTTGGTCAGAAACATTCACACCAGTGGCCTGCTGGGGGTCTTGAGATTGTGCTGAGGCATACAGCAAAGCTTCTGTCAATGGCATGTATTGATGTGCCATCCTGGAGGAGTTGGACTACCTGTGCAAACTCTGAAGGGTCCAGGTATCACCAGTAGTGACACTGACCGTGGCCAAATAAAAAACTAGCAAAAAAAATGGGGAGGGGAAAATGTCAGAGTCCTCCACCTGTAAATCCATTCCTGTTTTGGGGGCTGTCTCATTGATGCCCCTCTAGTGCACCTGTTGTTAATTTCATGAACACCAAAGCAGCTGAAACTGATTAACAACCCCGTCTGATACTTACTGACCAGATCAATATCCCAGAAGTTTAATTGACTTGATTCTAAACTCTGATTAAAAAGTGTCCCTTTAATTTTTTTGAGCAGTGTATATACTTGACAATCCTGTAATATACCTGGGCAGCCCTCCCAAGTGAAGTCTACATGTGGGAAACAGTGAAGCTGGATTTAATATAAAACTATCCAGAGCCATTCTGTGCAGACAGATGGACCAGCAAAGCTGCGTAGGTTCAGGTCTTATTACCTCTGAAGTGCAGATACATATTTTCTGAGGAGAGATGAAAGGGAGTCTCTCCTTCACTTCCAGCATGAACACAATGTGTTGTAGGCTACACCACGATAGGACACTGGTGAAATTAAGGGGCCTGTGGTGTAATGTACCTTGCAGTTTTTGGACATTGAAAGCAACATAGCTTTATGTGGAACTAATTGTTATAAGTGGACTGATATCAGCTGAACAACTGAGGGTAAAATAGTAATAAGTATGTTATAACATATTACTTTTTTTTATTGTTGTTGTTTTTGCTTTTTGCAAATATTTTTATAGTTTTCAAAGAACCTTCCAGCTGTTTTGTGTAAACAACAGTGGGAAAGCTAAAAATACATACACAAAAAAAGTCCCCAAACCTGACAACTACGTAATCATAAATCCACTAAGCTATAAAAGTTGTGAATAGTGCAGTTAAATGTGTTCACCAACCAAACACAAATGTGCACATACCCACCTATACATACTGCATATGATGATCTTTATATCTCTCTCTGTGTGACTGCAAGGACAACACAATCTAAAACAAGCTATTTTCTTTAAGAGGTCAGCTGGGGAAAACAAAAACCAACACTGAACCACACTGAGCGTGTGCGTGTGTGTGTGTGTGTGCGTGCATGAGTGTGGCTGTTGAGAGTGCTGTTAGATGCGCTGTCACACACCGCTTTCATATCTTGGTGTGTATCTGCGTGACTGACGAACTGGAAAGAGAATCAGTGTTTGTGTGTGTGTATTTGTGTGTGTATAATGCGCACATGTGCAGGTGTGTTTAGGTGAGTGAGTGACAGGGTGGAAACAGGATTAGAGGCCTGGCTGTGAAAGACAAGCTGAGTGGAACACAGAAGGATCCATCAATCACGGCTGCAATGCCACCACTCTCTCTCTTACACACACAAACACACACGCACGCATGCACGCACACATCTTAGTACACAGATCTCACAATATATAAGTAAACACATGGTGAGTAGAAACAAAAATTCTATTCTGTTCTGTATTTTATTCAAATATCTATTGGAACGCTAAGAAGTCTCGCAATTTATTAATAGGATTAAACTGCTGAACATTCAGGGAACACAAAGTGTGTCTTAGTGTGTGTATTGTGTAGTGATAATAAACACAAAGTTCCTATTACCATTTTTTTTATTGTACTAAATCTGTTTAGGTTTGTTAGAACGTGGCCTCAGGAATACCAGTAATACCAGTATTTTTTTCCAGTTCAGGGTTGCAGTGCGGCTGGAGCCTATCTCAGCTTTTATAGGGCAGAGTGACCCTGGACAGGCCACCAATTAATCGCAGGGCTTACTGAGGTTTGTCACGTGATGTCATGGGCACAGTGTTCAAGAGTTATCCACCATACTGGACATCATACAACTACTGGTTGCTAGTAAGTAAGTAAAGTAAGTAAAGCTTTATTTATATAGCACCTCTCAAAACAGATGCTACAAAGTGCTTCACAACAGGACAAAGAATAATAAAAACAAATTAAACAAATGCCAGACTAAAAAGATGTGCTTTTAAAAGACCTTTAAAATACATCAATGAGTCCGCTGCTCTAAGATGGACAGGGAGAGAGTTCCAGAGACGGGGAGCAACTGAGGCAAAAGCTGTGTCTCCTTTCGTTTTCAGTCTGGTAGAATGTGCAGACAGTAATCCCTGATCACATGACCGCAGTGATCTAGAAGGGGTATATAAGTGAAGGAGTTCACTAATATAGAATGGGGCTTGCTCGTGAAGAGCTCTAAATGTAAGTACCAAAATCTTAAACTGTATTCTAAATTTCACAGGTAGCCAGTGTAACTGGATCAGAAGCGGGGTGATGTGAGAATATTTGGAAGATTTAGTCAGAAGCCTAGCAGCAGCATTCTGAACAGCCTGTAAACGCTCCAGGGAATGTTTGCTAAGACAGGTAAACAACGCATTACAATAGTTCAGGTGAGAGGATATAAATTCATGAATAACCATCTTAAGTTCTGAATGAGATATGATGGCAGTAAGCTTAGCACTATTCCTAAGGGTGGAAGAAACAAGAGTGCGTCAACGATTTAACATGAGTGTCAAGCATAAAGGCAAGATGAGCACCGTACCAGGGTCCCAAAAAAACCCACCTTAGCAAAGCATATTTGCACATTTAAAGCCAGGATAGCAATATGGTGGGGTAGGGGGGGCGGTAGGGGATGCAGATGGAGACGAGAGGGTCAGGGCATTGTGGAGCCAGATGCCAGCTCCTAGCCAAACCAGTTCGCTGATAGTGATGGAAGTGCATCAGTGGCCGTGGTACACCAGATCCAGCTCGCACAAATCACAGAGAGGGCTGAGGTGAAGAGCGACCATCACACATTGTGTCGGAGAGATATGATTACCAGCCCCAAGGCCGGCTAGGGAGCCGAATTCCTGATAGTGCCGATGTTGTTTTGGAACAGGCTGCTTGTTTTTTTCCAGCAGCCTTCAGATTTACTGGGGAACCCATTCAGTAAATCCAGTAATCCAAATTCATTAGTTACCGTCCTCGCCGTGCAGGAACCGAACCTTATCTCCAGATCTATTCCCTCTCGCCTGCGAGCACGTTCTCAGCTGGACTACCCGTCCACTTTACGGCTCAGGTCCAACAGGCTTTGAGTCTGAATCTGTATGACTCTGCACAGCCCATCCACCTGGGTCTGCAGCCTCGGCAGATGTCGAACTGCTGCCCAGATTTTCTTAAGTTCCCGGTAAATCAGGTATCCTCCGAGCCCAAACAGAAGAGATCCCGTTACCAAATAGCCGAATATGTAAACATCTTCCATGTCCTCGACCTCCAGAGCTGAGAGGCACACAGGTCTCCACGAGCTCCAAGAATCGATGACGTAGCCGACGGGGTTCCACTCGGACACGCAGGCTCCCCTTTCCCCGATCTCATAGTGGAGAAAATTCGATCAGTGGTGTTGAGGGCCCAGTTTGCCAGATCCATGTTGCTTCTTAATCTTATTAGGACAGTGTGTAAGAGACACTCTTACAGCAAGCAGCAAGCAGGATAGATAGGGAGGGCAGGAAGGCAGGAGAGAGATAGAATGCGACCGTCCCCGTCAGAGAGCAGGAGGCAGCAAAAGTAACCTAAAACAAAAGCTGTCTGTGTGCAGCATAACTACTCACTTAATATGCCCCATAACTTCAAATTTGGCGTTCTTGTGAACTTCCTCTCTGTTACTAAAAGTGGCAGGCAGTGAATCTACAGCAGCCACAGAGGGAGGACAACAATGAATGGCTGACTGTAACTGATGTCTAAACGTTACTTCTTTACGTTTTCATATCAGGATTATTATTTATTTGAATGACAGTTATTTACACATTTCACTGAGTGACAATGCAGCTGTAAACATTACCCCTGCTTTTTTAGAAGGTAACTTTACCATTCAATTTGAGTCCGAGTCACAGGGGGTGTCTCTGAGGGCCTACTAAATTTGAGCTATACTTGACTGTTGTATGCAATATTTAAAAGTCTGTGCAATACTTTGATACTGCAGATTCCTGCAATTTAAAGTTCATAAACAAATAACTAAGGATACACAAAAAAGGACATTTAGGTAGATAAAGTGGACCCTGAAGTACAACATGACAAAACTCAGAGAACACACAGGCTATCTTGTAATCCATCATAGTTTGTGGGTGAGAATGTTGTCACGATCTTGACCAGACCAGTGCATTGTTCCAGTAGGCTGATTTCCCTAGCTGTGTGTGGTTTTAGTCATGATTTGCAGAGAGAAACTGAGAAAGATGGCAGAGGTTAGTAATAGTAGAGACAGACAAAAAAAAAAAAAAGGGAGTGAGAGAGCAAGACAGGAGCAGTAAGAAGAACACAGAGAGGGAGGAAAAGAAACAGAAAACCCTGGAGTGTAACTCAATATAGGAAAAAGTGTCACATTGACAAATGTAACACTGTGTGATCTATTAGTTATATCAGCGACTATGTTAAACAGCTGCCCTGTGCTTTCCTGTTGGATTGCACACACACACTTAGTATAGTGGCCATCTCTGTCACTGGCTGCCTGTGGAGAGGAAACAACAGTTAAGACAGCTTGTTTGTGACAGAAAGCGTGGGGAAACTCATTTATTCTAGCGGTTCTCCCCCCCCCTTCCTTCTCTCTGGCTTTCTTTCTTACTTCCCCTCCCTTCCCTAGTTTTGGAACAAACAAATATTTGTTCTCATTACTAATTAAACAGCAGCAAGAGAAAGTGCACAGAGGGAAATTGACGACACTGCACACTCCCGTTCATGAACAAACACGTAGGCCCTGTGTCTCCAGGCTCTGTAGTCTTTAAAAAAAGAGAGAATGTGTGTAAGTGTGTGTGTTGTGATTTATGAGCAGTGTTTCTCTGTTGCTGTTGTAGCATCCACCTGTAAGCCATTCATAAAGCGAGCAGCTGAATAATGAATGGCTGGTGTCTGAGGCCGAGCAAGGCTACACCGTGCCCTGGTGACTGTTTTAAATGAATAGGAATTAGTGGGCTAGAATGGCGCGCCGAGCTCCTTCTGTGGATGTGTGTGTGTGGGTGTGTGTGAATGAGAAAGAGGTTGTTGTTTATAGGCACAGGGGATCGCCATTTATCAGGCAAACGCCATGTTGGCAGGAGCATGAGTGTAAGGGCTGCTGTGTTTGGACAGTGGGACATTTTAAAGGACATTAGGGTTTTGTACAGTTTGATCTTTTTTTTTCATGGGTTTGGTCATTATTCAGGTGGTTGCTGAATAATTTCCTTCGAGGTCTTCAAGGTCTGAATTCACTATTTGGTGTCTTAGTTAAGAGTTAATCTTGTAGTTTTCCATTATCACCTTTTCAAAATGTCACAAATAGCTTAAAATTTTGGTTTTGCATACCTAATCTCACACCTGCCTAAGTTTACCTCCATTCTCTCGGGGCAAGATACAGAACCTCTAATTGCCGATGAGGCATCCACTGGAGTGTGAGTACATACATGACAGTTAGAAAGCGCTTAAAGCACTGCATGAATGTGTGAATGGATGAATGTGACTTGCTGTAAAAGAGCTTTGAGTGCTCAGAGTAGAAAATTGCTGCCTCCGCTGGAAGAACATCCTGGACGGCAAACTTCAAACTCTCCAGCTTCCAACCACAGTCCAAAGACATGCCTGTTAGGTTAACTGGTGATTCTAAGTTGCCTCTAGCTATGATTGTGAGCATGAATGGTTGTAATCCCTGTGATAGACTGGTGACCTGTCCAGGGTGTACCCTGTCTCTTGTCCCACAGCAGCTAGGATAACCTATACGTCAAACACACATCCAGAGTTTTTGCCATGCAACTTCTATAGAGCTTATTCCAGTGGAGCTCTGACAGTTTAATATTGAAATGACAGCAATATGTCTTCTTCTGAACTTTAACTTGAACCTTTTCTTATTAAGGTCTGCTACATTTTTAGTTTTGCTTGTCAAGTACTTGTCTATTTTAAACTTGCAAATACAACATTGTAATTACGTTTACACCACGTGTAATGTTTGTGTTTCTGAATATCAACCAGCACCTCATGGATTGGTTTATTCACCTGTGCTCTTGATTTTCTTTTGCTCAAACTGAAAATGCAAATCCATTAAAAATAAATAGAGAATTTCAATTGGTATTTGACATTTTTTATAACTCCAAAATGCTACAGACATGAATGTAAACAGGTTTTCTATAAATTTGAGGTCTCTGCATATGTAAAGTACTCTGGAGTTTTCACATACTTTAACTTAATTTACATTTAGATACATAGATTTTTGGACAGTGACACCATTGTTGCAGTTTTCCCCTTGTACACCACCACAGAGGATTTTAAAATCCAAAACTCAATATGTGTTTGAAGTGCAGACAATCAGCTTTAATTCACAGGGTTTAACAAAAGTATTAACTGTTTAGAAATTACAGCTGCTTTTATGCTTAATACTTCATTTTCAGAGGCTCAAAAGTAATTGGGCAAACTAAAAACATTTTAAATGTGAGGATTATTTTTAAAACTTGGATAAAGTCAATAACCTGCCAGAGGTCTAGAACCCATGGACATCACCAAATGCTGTTTATTTCCATTAGATGCTCTGCTAGGCCTTTACTGGAGCAACATTCAGGTGCTTCTTGTTTGTGGGTCTCTCTACATTCAGTTTTTTTTTGACAACTGAAAAGCATGCTCTGTTGGGTTGAAATTAGGTGACTGGCATTTCTTTGTCTTGAGAAGCTCAGGTTGGTTTTGTAATGTTATTGGGTCATTATCCATTTGTATTATGAAGCACAGTCTGATAGATTGTACAGCATTTGGCTTAATCGGAGCAGAGAGTACAGCCCTGTACATTTCAGAATTCGTCCTGCTTCTTCTATCTGCAATCACATCATCAATGAACACTAGCGACCCATTTCCACTGGCAGCTATGCCTGTGACTAACATTACTTCCACCATGTTTAACAGATGATATGGAATACTTTCTTTCTTTCTCCTTGTTTTTCTCTTCCCATTATTCTGGTGCAAGATATTCTTGGTTTCAAATGTACAAAGGCTTTTTTTTCCAGAACTGTGCAGACTAGTTTAGATTTTTTCTGGCAAACTGGATTGGCATGCCAGATTAGGCCTTCCTGCTCTTGAGTATAACCAGTGGTTTGCACCTTGTTGTAACTTCTTTACCTTCAGGGTGTCTCTTGATTGTAGACTTTGACAATGATACACCTACCTCCTCGAGAGTGTGTTTGAATTGGCCAGATGTTGTGAAGGTTTTTTCTTTTTTAAATCATGGAAAGACTTCTGTGATTGTAAACTTCAGTTGTCTTCTTTTGGTGTTGCTGAGGTGGCCAGTGCATTCCTTCTTTTTTAACAAAAAAGATTGTTGATCTGACCACTTTGCTATTTCTCTCATAGGCTGACTTTGACTTTTCATCTGAATTATGTAATCCTGCAATTACATCAACATCAATGTGGTCCTCATATCGCGATTTCCAGTAAAAAAGCTGTGAAATGGAAGTTCAGCACTTGGAATCAACTCCAGATCTTTCATCCGTTCCATCTGTCATGAAAAAATGAGTGAACAAGACAACTGTCCAATTACTTTTAAGGCTCCAAAAGCAGGAAACTATATATATAAAAAAAGTAATAAGTCCTCAATGGCTAATGCAATACTTTTGTTAAACCCTTTGGGTTGGTGCTCAGAGTCTACACTTCAATCACATATTGATGGTTTAATTCAGAATCCTCTGTGGCAATGTACAGAGGCAAAATTAGAAAAATGGTGCCATTGTGCAAAACCTCATGGACTTTGCTACTTGTTCATGCTTGAGATTCAAGACAGGAGGTCTAAATTGTTTTGTTTTTTTTGTGGGTTTCCAACTGGTGTTTAATGCCCTTAAACACCAAACTGTCAGGTTAGTAAAACCCAAGTAAAGGCAAAAATCTACATGTACTACAGGCAAAAATATGAAGTATAATATAACAAAATAGTTTTTTAAATAAACACGAAAAATAAGGGCAAATTTGAAATATACTGTAATTTTCCTTTAAAAAATGGTGTGTGAATGGCAGCAGGATATACTAATAATAGTGCAAGTAGAATGTTTTTTTGTTTTTTTAAACAAGTTGATTTATAAATGAGTATTTTAACTTAACAGGAACTGGAAATCAGTAGAAACAGTCTTAATAGTGCAATCTATAAGTAGTGAAATGAATCAGCACCGCCCTTAATGACTCTACCTCTCCAGTGAGTGACAGCTAATGAGTAGTTCATTACTTATTTATGCACATCTTCATGTGCAACAACACAGCTTGTGAGGATTTCCAGGAGTTATGGGCATTTCCTTTTGTGCATTAACTGTCTGACTTACTCACTGTGACAACGCACACATACATATGCTGACAGGCAGGTTATTGGACTACAGGGATACACTCCAAACCACTAATGTCACAATTACTCTCTGCCTCTGTGTATTGTTGTAGGCTTTAACTATGGGAAAGTATTATGCCAGGGCATTTGTGTCTCCAAATTGGGTCATTTGTTGCCTTGGCTGCTCTGTCCTGCCATTCAGCTCCTGTGGTGCTTTGGTTCAAATGGACACTGCACAGTATGGCAAGTGAAACAGAGCCAAGAGTGTGAGATAACAATAAAATCCCAGTCCTGCCGCAACTCATTTTACAGCACTTCAGTGGCTGAATATTTACAGAGACTCTGACATTTCAAACACTTCTAACTATGATGGTGCGATCTCATCAAGTGGAGCAAATACATTATTTGAGTCATTCCTTGTTTGTTGTTGTCTCCAACAGCAAACGAGACTCACGGAAACTATTTCAAAATTTAGATCAATACTTTGTGCCCCTCAACTATGAGAAATTCTTAAAAAATACTTTAAAAATCACTCAGTAACTGAAAAAAACTTTGCTTAATATGGTTCTCTGGTAAGTCACAAATGTGTGGATTAATTAACGCGCTTCAAAACTTGAATATTTGGTTTTGTGTGTTCTTAACAGTCTATAGCCTACTAGAACAGACCAAACAAAAAAGTAATTACCAATATATCGTTATTTTGGAATAATGCTAACAAACTTTTTTTGTTTTTGTAAACAATCTCTTAATTCTGCTTGGGAACCGAAAAAGAAAATACACTTTAAATATGATCTTTGCTTCGACTGTGAACCAGCCATCACTATTCACACCAGACATGATGGATTTTGGGGAGCCTAGTGAAACCATGGCAGGGATGTGTGTGTCTGCACCAGCAGGTGTGAGCATGTGCACGTATGATCCCAGTTTAACAACCACCATCTGCTGCAATCACCATCCTTCTATATGTGTGTGACATCAGCCCAGTGCAGCTAACAGTCAAAACAGCTCACAATGACCTTTTCTTCTGTCTATACAGTATCTGCACTGACACACACACAAAAACACAAACACACACAGTGCATATGGTCTGCTGCTTCTCAGGCTTTGTGACAGCTGTCAGTCAACACGCATGGAGTCAACACATGCACAGTTAGGGGCACTGTTGTGGTTTAGTGGTCCGTGTGATCAGATTGGTGGACAGACAACGTACGGACCACGTTAGGACAATAACAACCCTTCAAGACATGATGCCTGTGTGTTTGTGTGTGTGTGTTTGTGTGTGTGTGTTAGAGAACCCTCCAGCTCTGGTGCTGGAAATACCAGTTTGACGACTGCCAACCCAAGTTGATTGACACATCTGGGCTTAAACAGGACAGGCCACACACACTGGTACAAACATACACAAATATTCAAATCTTCACTCTGGACAGGATGCCAAGTTTCTGAAGCCATTTTCATGCCCAGTTTTGGCATGATCCAGCTGTCAAATCTTGACTGGTGAGAACAAACTGATGATGACACGAGTCAAATTTCTCCAACTCTTCTTTGATTTATATTCGCTAACAATGAAAAGGCCAAGGAGGTCACTGCTGCGCACCAGATGCACACCATCTTTTGGGTGGGCGCTCATGAGATGCACCAGCTGGCATGTAGGCACCCATGGCAGCATGCAAGCTGTGCCACACACTTGGCAGCCAGCTGTTCTTCCAGCAGCAAGTCATTGCAAAGTAACTGCTCAATAACTTTTAAATATTATAGTAATATAGTTTTGAAAACAGATTAATAATTTGAAGTGTTGTAAGGTCATTTGTCTGTAACCTTTGGATACACTTCTTCTGAATGTAATATAGCACAGACACTTCACACCTCTGTTTGGTTAAGTTTAGGCACAAAAAACATTTAGTTAGTTCTGTGGAAACATCAGTGGTGGGTTAAAATACAGGACTTCCATTTTCTTAATTTTAATAATAAACATGGTTAAAGGAAAGTTCAAAGAAATGCTGACTATCAGTTTAAAACAAAAAACAAGCAGCAGCCTACCAGGTCCAGTGTAATGTCAACCCACCCACCCACCCATCTACCCCAACCCCTTTCCTATGTAGACTTTATGCCTCCATAAGTACATTGCATCCCACACATGCAGGGCATGGTTTAGGGCATCTGTGCAAATGACTTGTAGTCACAGACCTATGCAGAGTCAGAGAAAAGAGTGTGGAAAGGCCCAAAGTTGTTCACAAAGAACAAGAGAGACGCACAAAGACAACAAGGTAATGAAAGAATGATAGAAACTGTTGCAAAAAAATGGGCATTGAGGAAGAGAGAGAAACTGAGAAAATGAGAGAGAGTGACACACACATACATGCACACACGTGCCTTTGGGCAGTACTTTCACCTCCACTGACATTTAACTAAAAACCAATCTCCATGTCTGCCATCTACAGCCCCTAACCTCAGGGCTAGAGGATGAAGAGGGTTGTGTGGGTATATAAATGTGCATGTGTGTGTGTGTGTGTGTGTGTATGTGTGTAAGCACAGCAATTTGCAAGCAGGGATTCTGGGGGATGGAACACGTGTGTGTATCTGTTTGCACGTTTACAACGCTCGATGTGTGTGCGTGGACACCCAGAGAGAAAGCACACAGATGTCCATGTCCCCTGGGTGAGGTCAAGGTCTCTGTCCCCACTCAGCATCATCCTCCTCTCCATCTACACACACACACACACACAGATATTGCTCCAATAATCACGCCATTGAATCAAATATATAATCAGAGGAAATGTCCTCTCGTCACCACCATGCCATAATCCAGCAGGAATTGCAATTGGAAAACTTATACAAGGGTTAGCCGGAGCAGGCGGATGGTGCCCCAGGGCCTCAGCAGAGCAGGAGGGAGAGAAGTGATAGTGGAGGTGAAGAGATGACATACAAGACAGTGAGAGAGACACTTACATAGAAAGAGTAAGACAGGTTGGAAACTGAAGAAAATAAAACCAAAAAAAAATAGTGAGTACGAATATGACAGATTCGAAAGACAGACACTGATGATGGTGATGGTTTGAAAGAAAGAGGTAAAAATCAGGCACGTCTCCCCTTGTTTTTGACATGGTGCTCAGGGAGTTGCAACCCCTCTCTGGCCGACCTGTTCTCTTCTTTGACACCTTTACAATCTTCAACATTTCATAGGCGAGTCTCTGAGCACAGGTTAACTGCTAGTCCTAGAGTTTAACTATCTGCCCAACCCAACAACAGCTTCTATAGGCAAAAAAAGTTTAGCACAGTAAACTCAGTCAGAACTATGGTGAGTTTAGAGGCACAACAGTATTCCCGCACTCTAATTATGTCCTAATAGTTCATCAATCATTGGTCTTTGATACATTTGGATGTGAAAACAGAGACTGAGCTGGTGAACATACGCCAATTACATTTGCTTTGACACTTCCCCAACAACTTTCTTATATAAAGCTTGGGGCATTGTTGGACAGTGCATACACAGAGGGGGTGATTGTGTTAATAGAAACCATGCTAAACCCTCAAAAAAGAACAATAATTAGCACTGAGTCAGCAGATGTAAGGTCATGTCCAAGTTTTAAAGCCATAATCAAAAATACTGAAAGCATGCTGATCTATTTTTCAATCTAATTTTGGAAGATTTTTTTTTACTCTGAAGCTTTCTGCGTATGTATGTAGCTTAAGGCACAGACGAAAAAAAGAAAGAAAACAGTCTTTAGCGCACGTCAAAGTTAAGTCACCACATGATCTTCTACTTGGTCCCACATCTCCAATGTCTCCTATACTGCTGTTACCAGCCTTTCTGTTTTTTTCTCTCATTCCTTATCACAGGACACTCTTGCGCCATTGATTTTTTTCTCCCCCCCTCTCTTCACCGTTTCCCTTTTTTCATCCAGTCTTTCTCCTTCTCATTTCTTTTCATCTGTCTCTGTCATTACCCCAATTTGTTTCCTCCATCTTCCCACATTGTCTTTACCTCTCGCTCATTCCATTTCCTCATCTCTCTCTCTCTCTCGCTCCTTGTTGTCAGAGGGAGGCTACTGCTGTCGGGGAAGTTTTCCCAACCTCCTCATCCTCTCATTTTTCATCAGCACCCCTCTGACAACCCCCTCCTCACGCACATGCACACACACACACACACACACACACACACACACACACACACACACACACACACACACACACACACACACACACACACCTTCTACCATCTCTCCATTCATCCCCTCTCTCCCTGTCCATCCGTGGCACAAATGCATTTGTTCAATACCTCCAGCAAACAGATTAGCGGGCTGTTATCAGCGACAGGGAGACGGTGATAATGGTTTTCACCACATCTTCTCTCTGCCACAGATTAAAATGGGCCAGGTCATCCGCCACACAAGCACACCCACACACATTCATGTTCGCTCACTAAGTTGCCTACACCTGCACCTGAAACCTTGTCAAAGATTTCAATTAAATACTTAGTTTTATTTAATACACATTAAAACACACAACACCTACAACATGCATGCATTACCAAGATGCTGTAATATATATGTTCACACAGATCTACACATCAGGAGCACACTGGCAATCTACCTTCTTCTTCTGCTTTTCCATCCCCCTCTTCTGCTCTCCTTGTCTTTCAGCTTGCCATTGGATTTCCTGTCCAATCTATTGTCACAAGCCGGGGCCAAAAGATACAAGGTGAAGTCAGTTTCAATCTGATGGGCCATTGTTTGGGCTTTTCATATGCAGGCACACATACACAAATGTGCTCATGCATGTTCACACACACACATTTATCGTAGTGGACTCCCCGTTTGGCCATTGATTGTGACTTTGCCCCTGCTACTTGTCACCTTGGTGCATGTGTGCTTTGTAAAATCTGATCAACTTGAACCTGATTGATAAACAGTATGAGAGACTATTTTTTTTCAGAGTGTGTCAAGATTTGCTGAATTTCTTACAGCGCTCCACTTCAGATCTAGTTTATATTCAGGACGTTAGTATATTTGTGAGCCAAACCAGAATAGTATTTGTCCAGTCCTAACACTGAATCCGTAGATGACGATCAAAATGCAATTTGAGAGGAAAAAATGTGGAATGACAAAATGTTAGCAATTGTATTTCAAAAGGTGCATATTTAAATGTTTGCCACCAAAGTGTCAACAATTTCACATTTTCAGTGACTGTGCTCCAATGTACAAGTCTGGAATGGGTCACCAGGTAGAATGGCTCATCTCTTAATTGCGTAGTTGGTTTGATCCCAAGTGGGTCCTTGTTGGTCAACGCACTGAAGTTACTGACTTTATGATACCTAGCAATAAGGGCAACACCATAAACACCTCAAAAATGTCAGAGTCCTCTGTCCTCCTTGTAGACCTGACCTTTCGCTCTCTCTCTTTCTCCCTCTCTTTTCTACCCTGTGTGTGTGTGTGTGTGTGTGTGTGTGTGTGTGTGTGTGTGTGGGTGTGTGTGTGTGTGTGTGTGTGTGTGTGTGTGTGTGAGTGTGAGACTCTTTGAGATGCTTTGTGATTCCGAGGCAGAGTGTGTGGAAAGTCTTCACCCCGTTAACCGAGCACACAAGCTCTCGCACCTGAATACACACCTGTTTGCTGTTGAGATGATTGGGTCCTGACTTTAAGATCCTGGAGTTTCTCCCAAGTCGATGCTAGTTTCTTGCAGCGCAAGTGGTAAAGCAAACTCGGCTCCACAAACCTCTAAACTGCAAGGATTGTTGTGTTTTTGCTCACTCACCTTTTCTCTCCTCTGTTCAGCATGCCAGCAGCAGACAGAAAGTGCAAGACTGGAGTTCACTCAGAAGAATCGTGGGAAAGGAGAGAGAAACACTTGTGGACTGTTTTCCAACCACATAAAGAATCCAAGCCTTAAAGACTGTTGTTTTCACAATAAAAACCCTTTTAATCTCACCACCATGCTCTGCACTTGTGTCCAGATCCCTGGAGCGTAACAGAATGATCTGACCAGCAATAGCTACCCGAACAAAAGGTTTGCTTCAGAGTCTGTGCTCACAAAGGAACAACCTAAATGTACTCCTCCACCCCAACCTGCTGACCAGCTGGGAGGCTTCATACCAGCTCCAGAAATCTTCATGAGTGAGAGGGAGAAGTGTAGGGGTTTCTCACCCAGTGCTCCTTAGTGTTCAGGCCACTCTTACTCTTCTGATGGAGAAAAAATAATTTACCTGGTCAGATTCTCAGGTGTGCTCACGCAGTGCTAGTCAGTAATATAGACATTTCTTTTGTGGAATTCCTTGATCATTTAAACAAGTGTTTGATAACTCAGGCACCGATTTAGCAGCTCAAAAGGTGTTTAATCTTCATCAAGGGAACAGGAGTGCATGTTATTTTTCTGTGGATTTTGGCAGACAGGATGGGAGGAGAAAGCCCTTCCTGGTGCCTTTTTACATGGATTAAGCTTCCAGCACCAGAAGTGACTCAATGTAAGTTGCAAGCAAAGAGCAGGCGGCCAGGAGAGAATCAAAGCCTCAGCCCATGCAACTGGGCAGGTAGCACTTTGCAAGCTTTCACAGGGAGCGATCCTTTTCACCAAACTGGATCTCCAAAACACATACCATCTAGTACAAATAGTAAACATTAAGTTATATAGAGGTTAGGATTGAAAGAACTCTAACCCCAACACCTAACAATATAGTTTAGAATTTTATATATATATATATATATATATATATATAAAGAGAGAGAGAGAGAGAGAGAGATAACTAACATATATGAGGGTTGGGGTTTAGGGTTCTTGAAACCCTAACCTCTATATAGCTTAAGGGTTAGGGTTGTCGTTTATAGAACCCTAGCCCTAACCTATATATAGGGTAGGATTAGGGTCCTATAAAAAACCCTAACCCTAACTCTATATATAGTGTTAAGTAACTCTAACCCCTAACAATATAGGTTAGGGTTTTATATATATATATAAAACCCTAACCCCCATATAAGTTAGGGATAGTGTTCTTCAAACCCTAACCCCAGCCCTTGGCCCATATGTACTGTTCAGGCCCTTCTACTTCCCGGTTCCCAGTGTTCCATTTTGTTTTCCAGTTTTCCAGCCTTGTGCTGCCTTCTTTTGTTTGTTTCTTGGTTTGTTTTTTGGACTATGTTTCTCTTTTGGTTTTTTGTCTCAGCCTTACAGCCTTATTCACTGTACTAACAGCCTTAGTCAAAGTAGTATAGCCTTATTCATGGCGGTACTGCCTTATTCACCATACAACCAGCCTTAGTCAAGGTTGAACGGCCTTATTCACGGTACAACCAGCCTTGGTCACGGTTGTACAGCCTTATTCACAGTTGTAGAGCCTTGGTCATGGTTGTACGGCCTTATTCATGGTACAACCAGCCTTGGTCATGGTTGTAAGGCCTTATTCATGGATGTACGGCAATAATCACGGTACAACCAGCCTTGGTCACGGTTGTACGGCCTTATTCACGGTAGAATCAGCCTCGGTCATGGTTGGCCTTATTCATGGTACAACCAGCCTTTGTCACAGTTGTACAGCTTTATTCACGGTACAGCCAGCATTATTCACGGTTGTGCGGTCTTATTGACTGTACAACAAGCCTTATTCACGGTTGTACGACCTTGTTCACGGTACAACCAGCCTTAGTCATCGTTGAACAGTCTTATTCACGATACAACCAGCCTTGGTCACGGTTGCACAGCCTTGGTCACAGTTGTAGATCCTTGGTCACGGTTGTACGACCGTATTTACAGTACAACCAACCTTATTCAAGATCGAACTGCCTTATTCACAGTACAACCTGCCTTGGTCACGGTTGTACAGCCTTATTCACGGTACAACCAGCCTTGGTCACGGTTGCACAGCCTTATTCATAGTTGTACAGCCTTGGTCACGGTTGTACGGCCTTATTCATGGTACAACCAGCCTTGGTCATGGTTGTAAGGCCTTATTCATGGATGTACAGCGTTGGTCACAGTTGTAGAGCAATAATCGCGGTACAATCAGCCTCGGTCATGGTTGTACAGTATGGCCTTATTCATGGTAAAACCAGCCTTTGTCACGGTTGTACAGCTTTATTCACGGTACAGCCAGCATTATTCATGGTTGTGCGGCCTTATTCACTGTACAACAAGTCTTATTCACGGTTGTACGACCTTATTCACGGTACAACCAGCCTTGCTCACGGTTGTACGGCCTTATTCACGGTACAACCAGACTTGCTCACGGTTGTACGGCCTTATTCAAGGTTGTACGGCATTATTCACGGTACAACCAGCCTTAGTCATTGTTGAACAGTCTTATTCACGGTACAACCAGCCTTGGTCACGGTTGTACAGCCGTATTCACGGTACAACCAGCCTTATTCGTGGTTGTATGGCCTTATTCACAGAACAACCGGCCTTGGTCACCTTTGTACAGCCTTATTCACAATTGTACAGCCTTATTCACTGTACAGTCATCCTTAGTGATGGTTGGATGGCCTTATTCACGATACAAACAGCCTTAGTCACGGTTGTATGGCCTTATTCACAGTTGTACAGCCTTGGTCACAGTTGTACGGCCTTATTCACGGTGCAACCAGCCTTGGTCACGGTTGCAATGCCTTATTCATAGTACAACCATCCTTGGTCATGGTACAACCAGCCTTATTCAAGATCGAACTGCCTTATTCACGGTACAACCAGCCTTGGTCACTGTTGTGCGGCCTTATTCACGGTACAATCAGCCTTATTCACAGTTGTACGGCCTTATTCACAGTACAACCAGCGTTATTCACAATTGCACGGTCTTATTTACAGTTGTACAGCCTTGGTCATGGTTGTACGGCCTTATTCACAGTACAACCAACCCGCGGGTCGTATTATAAAGCGTTACTGGATTTTGTGTTTAGTTCTGTTTTCACTGAGTTTGTTTTGGTTTTCATTATTCATCTTTGTTTCATGTCTTGTTGTTGGTTATGGTTTACATTTTGATTTCCTTGTTCCCTTTGTCCCTGTCTCCCCTATGTCTGTGTTCTTGTGTCTGTTTTGTCCTTTCGTCATGTCTCTGACCTCCTGTGTTCTCGTACTGAGTTTTATTTCCAGTGTTGTGACTAGTCTGCGTCTCTGTCCTGTGTCTGTGGTTCTCTTTGGCTGTTTCCCTGTGCCTTGGTCCCGCTTTAGTTTCCTCTGTGTTCCAGTCCTCTGTGTTGTCATGTCTGCGTATACCTTAGATTATTTCCTGTTTTATTTTGAGAGTCTTGTATTCCCTGTACTTTGTATTTAGTTTTGCTTCCCCTGTGTTATTAGTTTCATTTGTTTCACCTGTTGTGCCCTGCTGTTTCCTCTTGCCCTGATTACCTAGTGTGTGTATTTAAGTCCTCAGTTTTTCTCTGTTCTTTGTTGTGTCATCGCTGATAATCCTGGTTGTGTGCCTTCCTGTTCCCTGGTCCCTTACTTTTAGTTCTGACTTCTGTTCCCTTTTCAATAAACCACATTTAAGTTCATCCTACCATTTCTGAGTCCTGCATTTGGGGTCTGCCTTTTCCTGCCTGCCACAGCAACCATGACATCATTAAACACTGAGTCAAAGAAACTGTCACCTAACTTCTTTGGTCCTTTTGATCAATCCCGTAATTGCTCACCTTCCCAGCTTCCCAGAAGCTTCGCAGAAGCATGAGGATTCACAATGCCTTCTACGCCTCTCAACTGAAACCTGTTCTTGTCACGGCTGTGTGCGGGCAAGGCAGGGAGGACCCCAGTGCAGGACACGACGAGAGCTAGGTTCAGTGAAGATTTATTGGTTGTGCTACACAATACACTCAAAACATGAAACTAGAAACTTGAAGACTCGAAACTCGAAGACAAAACACACAGCGAAAACTGACGAGGACCCGAACAAGGAACAGAGGGAAAACAAAGGGCTTAAATATACAGAAGGGGATTAGGGCAAGTGGAAACAGCAGGGGACGACAGGTGAACCAAATGAACCTAATGACAAGGGGGAGCAAAACTAAACACAAAGCACAGGAAACAGACCGTCAAAATAAAACAGGAACTGAGTACACATAACAGACGCAGACCTAACACTGAAAACTTAAGGGAACATACACAAAAACAAGGGAGACTAAACAGCATACTCAAAACAATATATAAGAAACACAACCTGAAAAATACAACAAAAGAAAGCTACACAAAAGAAAACTCAAAACGCTGGGCCACCGGCCCAGGATCATGACAGTACCCCCCCCACAAGGGCCGGCTCCAGACGGCCCAAAACCCGAAAACAAAAAGCCACACCAGGGCGGGCGGCGGGGGACCAGGACGGAGGGCTCGAGACAAAAACAAAACAAAATCCCCAGGAGCAACAACGTCCAAAAAACAAACCAGGAACGAAACAGAAGGCGGCAGCACACGGCTGGAAAAAAGTCCAAACAAAAGAAAACACAAGTCTGGAGGCCGACCGCGTTCCCAGCGGCGGTGGAGAGGACGAAGGCGAGCAGGGGGCCGACCGCGCTCCCAGCGGCGGCGACGATGACGAAGGCGAGCAGGAGGCCGACCGCGCTCCCAGCGGCGGCGACGAGGACGAAGGCGAGCAGGAGGCCGACCGCGCTCCCAGCGGCGGCGACGAGGACGAAGACGAGCAGGAGGCCGACCGCGCTCCCAGCGGCGGCGACGAGGACGAAGACGAGCAGGAGGCCGACCGCGCTCCCAGCGGCGGCGACGAGGACGAAGACGAGCAGGAGGCCGACCGCGCTCCCAGCGGCGGCGACGAGACAGGACAGGAGGCTCGGACAGAGCGTGACCTTCCAGCACGGGTTCTGGCTGAGCAGCACACACAGGCTCTGGTGCAGGACCCTCTGGCTCATGGCGCTCGGGCTGAGCGGAACCCTCCGGACGCTCGGACTGAGCGGGTCGCACGGGCTCTGGCGCAGGACCCTCAGGACTCTCAGGACGCTCGGACTGAGCGGGACGCACGGGCTCTGGCGCAGGACCCTCAGGACTCTCAGGACGCTCGGACTGAGCGGGACGCACGGGCTCTGGCGCAGGACCCTCAGGACTCTCAGGACGCTCGGACTGAGCGAGACTCCCTGGCTGCATTGCAGGGCACGCAGCCATCTCCTCCGACGACTGGGGCTGCTTTGCAGATGCATCGGGTGAGTCTGATGGTGGTGGTGAAGACAGATGAAGTGCAGGTGTAGGCTGAGGCGGAGCAGAGGAGGGAACTAAGGGAGTGACCAAAGGGACCGAAGGGGAAGGAGCTGAGGTGATAGGAGGGAGTGAGGGGACTAAAGGAACCAAAACTGAAGGGACCGAAGCTAAGGGAAGTGGAGCTGAGGGCGCTAAAGGAACTGAAGCTGATGCTGAGGGAGCTGGGACCAAAGGAACTGAAGCTGATGCTGAGGGAGCTGGGACCAAAGGGACTGGGACTGATGCTGAGGGAGCTGAGGGCGCTAAAGGAACTGAAGCTGATGCTGAGGGAGCTGGGACCAAAGGGACTGGGACTGATGCTGAGGGAGCTGGGACCAAAGGGACTGGGACTGATGCTGAGGGAGCTGGGACCAAAGGGACTGGGACTGAGGCTGAGGGAGCTGGGACCAAAGGGACTGGGACTGAGGCTGAGGGAGCTGGGACCAAAGGGACTGGGACTGAGGCTGAGGGAGCTGGGACCAAAGGGACTGGGACTGAGGCTGCAGGGGTAACCAAAACTAAAAGAGCTGACTGAGTGGGAGGCAGAGCTACAGGGGTTGACTGAGAGCTGGGGAGAGCGGAGGCTGGAGCTACAGCTGACTGGGATAGAGCGGAGGCTGGAGCTACAGCTGACTGGGATAGAGCGGAGGCTGGAGCTACAGCTGACTGGGATAGAGGGAGAGCCACAGAGGCTGACTGAGTCCCTGCTGCTGCAGCTAACGCTGAAAACTGATACAAAGGCTTGGACCTAGCTGCCCCCACCCGAGGAACAGGAACGGGTGCAGAGGTCAGCCCGTCCGTGGCTGCCCCCACCCGAGGAACAGGAACGGGTGCAGAGGTCAGCCCGTCCGTGGCTGCCCCCACCCGAGGAACAGGAACGGGTGCAGAGGTCAGCCCGTCCGTGGCTGCCCCCACCCGCGGAACAGGAACGGGTGCAGAGGTCAGCCCGTCCGTGGCTGCCCCCACCCGCGGAACAGGAACGGGTGCAGAGGTCAGCCCGTCCGTGGCTGCCCCCACCCGCGGAACAGGTACGGGTGCAGGGGAAGCTGGAGCTAAAGGAGCAGGGCGAGCAGAGGGAGCTGGAGGCTCCGAGGCGGCTGATGCAGGAGCTGAAGGCTCTGATGCAAGGTGAGCGGAGGGAGCTGGGGCTAAAGGAGCTGGGGCTAAGGGAGCTGGAGCTAGGTGAGCGGAGGGAGCCAAGGGAGCTGAGTGAGCAGAGGGAGCCAAGGGAGCTGAGTGAGCAGAGGGAGCTAAGGGAGCTGAGTGAGCTGAGTGAGCAGAGGGAGCTAAGGGAGCTGAGTGAGCAGAGGGAGCTAAGGGAGCTAGGGGAGCAGGGCGAGCAGAGGGAGCTGGAGCTAGGGGAGTGAAAGGGACCTGAACAGGGACTGAGGCTAAAGCAAAGGGAGCAGGAGCTGTGGGTGCTGAAGCTAATGGCTCTAGGCGCAGACGTGGGGCTGCTGCAGGCTGTTGGCGTGGAGGCTCTGAGACGGGCTGCTGTGGAGGCTGGCGGCGAGGGGCTGCTGCAGGCTGCTGTGGAGGCAGACGGCGAGGGACTGCAGCTGGCGGCTGTGAAGGCGTGATCCGCTCGATCCGCTCCGGTGGCGGTGAAAGCGTAGAGTAGGTAAGGTGATGGGTATCCGGAAGAAAGAGAGGTGATGCGGCAACAGCTTGAAGCAGGGAGGACAAATCCACCTCTTTAACAGGGTGGCTAACGCGAAACAGTTCGTATTGCAGATGGTCTCGGAGGGAAATGATTGAGTGAGCCAGGGAAGCTGTGGTAGGGCACTCCTGAAGCCAGGGCGTGGAGGAAATGAATCCACCGCAAAAGGTGAGTTGCATAAGTCTCTCACACTTGTCCGTGGCATTTAAAATCCGCAGAACATAGTCCATTAACTTAGGAACTACTTCCTTCACCTCCCTTAAAATTCCATTAGAGTCAGTTTTAGGAGGGGCATGCAAAACGTCTTTGTCTTTGGCTGACGTAGAGACAAAAAACGTGGGGCCTGAGTCTCCAGCCAGCTTGGAAAACTCACTTCCCTCTGTGGTCAAATTATTGGGAATAGCTGTAGTAAACTCAGTCTTCGAATTAAGCAAAACAGCGGAGTTACTCACAAATTGCCCGGTGCCGCCACACATGGGTGAGTGAGCAGAATTGTCCTGATGCTGCACAGTCTGCGCAGTGACACCGAGCTGTTGCTGTGCAGTGCTTATCGGTGTGGCAGCCGAAGGCTGCCGTTTCCCTCGTCGAACACCGCGCTTCTTTCTCCAAGAAGCAGGCGGAGGCTGCGACGAGGTGACAGACGGCATAATCCGCGGTGGCGGCGAAGAGACATAGCCACCCAACGTGATCGCCGTCGGAACGGGTGGAGGGGTTGCAGCTGTCGGTGCGATCAGCTGCCGTGGCGAGGCTTGGGCTCGATGCTGAGGTGGAGCATGACGTTGCTGGGCCTTTTGCCAGCTGGCCGGCCCGCCCAGGGCCAGACGAGTGCCGGTAAACTCAGATCGGCGCTCCGGGGTGAGCCAGGGCTTCCACCTGATCTGTTCATTGTGGTAATATTCTATCACCGTATTGCCCTCCTGAAGATCGTAGTCCGCGGGGTCCATCTCGGTTCGGGTCCTACTGTCACGGCTGTGTGCGGGCAAGGCAGGGAGGACCCCAGTGCAGGACACGACGAGAGCTAGGTTCAATGAAGATTTATTGGTTGTGCTACACAATACACTCAAAACATGAAACTAGAAACTTGAAGACTCGAAACTCGAAGACAAAACACACAGCGAAAACTGACGAGGACCCGAACAAGGAACAGAGGGAAAACAAAGGGCTTAAATATACAGAAGGGGATTAGGGCAAGTGGAAACAGCAGGGGACGACAGGTGAACCAAATGAACCTAATGACAAGGGGGAGCAAAACTAAACACAAAGCACAGGAAACAGACCGTCAAAATAAAACAGGAACTGAGTACACATAACAGACGCAGACCTAACACTGAAAACTTAAGGGAACATACACAAAAACAAGGGAGACTAAACAGCATACTCAAAACAATATATAAGAAACACAACCTGAAAAATACAACAAAAGAAAGCTACACAAAAGAAAACTCAAAACGCTGGGCCACCGGCCCAGGATCATGACAGTTCTGTCCAGCAGCAGACAGAAAGTACAAGACTGGAATTCACTCAGGAGAATCATGGGAAAGGAGAGAGAAACACTTGTGAACTGTTTGTCACCCACATCAAGAATCTGAGACTTAAAGACTATTTTTTTCACTATAAAAAAAAAAAACCCTTTTAACCTTACCACAGTGCTCTGCACTTGGGTCCATTGTCCTCGGAGTTTGACAATTCCCCCTGTACCCAATAAACCTTAACATTGCACTTACTCCACCTCTGAGAACTACACTCAAGTAAGTGTAGATGGACTACACTGCTCAAAAAAATAAAGGAAACACTCAAATAACACATCCTAGATCTGAATGAATGAAATATTCTCATTGAATACTTTGTTATGTACAAAGTTGAATATGCTGACAACAAAATCACACAAAAATCATCAATGGAAATCAAATTTATTAACCAATGGAGGCCTGGATTTGGAGTCACACACAAAATTAAAGTGGAAAAACACACTACAGGCTGATCCAACTTTGATGTAATGTCCTTAAAACAAGTCAAAATGAGGCTCAGTATTGTGTGTGGCCTCCACGTGCCTGTATGACCTCCCTACAACACCTGGGCATGCTCCTGATGAGGTGGCGGATGGTCTCCTGAGGGATCTCCTCCCAGACCTGGACTAAAGCATCCGCCTACTCCTGGACATTCTGTGGTGCAACGTGACGTTGGTGGATGGAGCGAGACAGGATGTCCCAGATGTGCTCAATCGGATTCAGGTCTGGGGAACGGGCGGACCAGTCCATAGCTTCAATGCCTTCATCTTGCAGGTACTGCTGACACACTCCAGCCACATGAGGTCTAGCATTGTCCTGCATTAGGTGGAACCCAGGGCCAACCGTGCCAGCATATGGTCTCACAAGGGGTCTGAGGATCTCATCTCGGTACCTAATGGCAGTCGTGCTACCTCTGGCAAGCACATGGAGGGCTGTGCGGCCCTCCAAAGAAATGCCACCCCACACCATTACTGACCCACTGCTAAACCGGTCATACTAAAGGATGTTGCAGGCAGCAGATTGCGCTCCACGGCGTCCCCAAACTCTGTCACGTCTGTCACATGTGCAGAGTGTGAACCTGCTTTCATCTGTGAAGAGCACAGGGCGCCAGTGGCGAATTTGCCAATCCCGGTTGTTCTCTGGCAAATGCCAAGCATCCTGCACGGTGTTGGGCTGTGAGCACAACCCCCATCTGTGGACGTCGGGCCCTCATACCATCCTCATGGAGTAGGTTTCTAACCGTTTGTGCTGACACATGCACATTTGTGGCCTGCTGGAGGTCATTTTGCAGGGCTCTGGCAGTGCTCCTCCTGTTCCTCGTTGCACAAAGGTGGAGGTAGTGGTCCTACTGCTGGGTTGTTGCCCTCCTACAGCCTCCTCCACGTCTCCTGGTGTACTGGCCTGGTAGCTCCTGGTAGCGCCTCCAGCCTCTGGACACTACGCTGACAGACACAGCAAACCTTCTTGCCACAGCTTGCATTGATGTGCCATCCTGGATGAGCTGCACTACCTGAGCCACTTGTGTGGGTTGTAGAGTCCGTCTCATGCTACCACAAATGTGAAAGCATCACCAACATTCAAAAGTGACCAAAACATCAGCCAGAAAGCATAGGTACTGAGAAGTGGTCTGTGGTCCCCACCTGCAGAACCACTCCTTTACTGAGTGTGTCTTGCTAATTGCCAATAATTTCCACCTGTTGTCTATTCCATTTGCACAACAGCATGTGAAATTGATTGTCAATCAGTGTTGCTTTCTAAGTGGACTGTTTTATTTCACAGAAGTTTGATTTACGTGGAGTTATATTGTGTTGTTTAAGTGTTCCCTTTATTTTTTTTGAGCAGTGTATTTTCAAGCTAGGCCAAGTGCACATGCAGACATACAGAGATTCCTTGATTTACTAGTGAGATGTACTCCCCCACACACATCCATACCCATCCCCACCCGCCTCACACACACACACACACACACACACACACACACACACACACACACACACACACACACAAACAGTTGAGATTATTAAAAGTTAAGTCAGTGTGCAGGAACTGTTGATAATCTCTGTCAATGTTTTATTACTACTTCTTAACTGGAAAGAAACCAGTTTGTCTGAACACACCCAGCTTTCAGCTGTGATCAACTATGCTGGTGGTCAGTGTAATGTTTTCTCCCGTTGTAAACCCTTCCAGCAGCACCTCAGCCCTGTCAATAATTAATGCTGAGGATGCACAGTGTTTTACAGGAGACCACAGATGTGTTTTATCACTATACCACATCATTTTATTAGGTCAGATTCGATCAAGACTCGTTGTATACAAAGACAAGGGAAAGACATGTCATTATGTCTCTTCCTCCATTCCTCATTCATTAATGGTTTAGCTTGCTCTCTCTATGATCCTGTCACGTGCTAGAATTTACTACTAGCAAATAGGTGTGTGTGAAAGAAAGCATTTGTGAGATGGTTCTGTGATAAGATATACATACTTAATGAGATGGAATGAGATGTGGGTGAAGGCAAGGTCAGAGGTGACACACCCACCCACCCACACACACACAGAGAAACACACACACCACCTCAAATATGCATGTGTAGCTACTTGTGTTAATATATACGTACTAAGTGAATATGCAAACGCACACACAGACCGTCAAAGGTGAGTGTGTGAAGTATGGTCTCATTAGGCAGGCTGTATGGGATTAACTACAGCCATGACATTTGGTGGCTTGTAAGCGGCCACTCTATAAAAACAGACAGAGGAAAAGTGTGTGCGCTTGTAGCAAGGAGCCTGCATATGTCTGCGAGATATAAAAGTCTACATTTTCAATTTTTTTTTTTTCTCGCTTACTGTGGCGCTAACACATACACAGACACGCTTTTATACACATTCACCTGGCAGCAGATGGTCCAAACACGTTTGATAGGGGAACCTTATTATTTGTCCCCCGGGTATTTTAGCCGGTCTAGTTTTTCGCTGTAGTCAAAGTGATTATGTGATCTTACTTTTATTACGCAGCTTTGTCCTAATACAAAGCATCCTCAAAGGATTCTGGGTAAATGTGCTTATATGTGTGCCTTCTATACCTCTGCCATTTCCTTACTTTGTGTCTGTCATTCTTTTTTCTCCGCCAATCCCATTTTTGCTCTTCCCCAGTTTGCTTGCTGCCTATCTTCAACAAACACATGCAAGGCCCTGTAAGTACACCTACACACTGGGACTGCATATTCTAACAGGCACACACCGTCAACATTTACTGTCCTGAGGATGGTGGATGGCAGAAGTAGCTCAGCATGAGGTGGCTGCTGGATAAGCCGGTGTAGAGGAGCTATTCTGGCTAACGAGCTGCAAAAATACATCTGTGTAAGGAGGTGCCTTTGTTTGAAAGTGAAAATAAAGCATAACAGTGAAAAACTCAATATCATATGGGCTTTTCGGAAACTGTGTTGACATTTGCTCATTTTTTGCTCATTTTTTGTTTTGTTTTTTTTTATATACAAAAGGTAGAGCAAGAAACATGCTGCCCCAATAGGCTCCTGCTTGTTGGATCTCCACTGGTAACCCGGAGCTTTCCATTTAAGCTTCGGGATTTTTCCTGACTCAAAAGAGGTCTTTGGGGGCGTAACTAGGCATGGAAGGACGATTTGTCCACATATAGTTCAGGCAAAAGGTCTGTTACCTTACATGACAGAAGTCTATTTTCCTTTATTTTTGCTAGAGTAAATTGCATTTAAATTAAATGCTTGCTAACTTTTATTATTTTATTTTTTTAAATCACAGTCTTTCTTTTGGTGGAAGGCCAAAACCTCACTGGTGGTCCTAAACATCAGTCTCGCTAATGTTAAGTGAAGTCTCCCAGTTTTCATGCTACACCAATGTCTTGTGATGTCTTAAATCCTATTCATACAACATGAGCTCTGATTTTCTGCCTTGTCCCTTGCGCACAAAAATTTTTCCAGATTTTCAGAATGATATTTTGCACTGTTGATGATGAGATACTCAAAGCCATTGCAATTTTATGTTAAAAACAATATTATTATGAAATTGTTCCACAATTTGTAGAGTTTTTTGCAGACTGATGAGCACTTTACTTCTGAGAAACTCTGACTCTAAGATGCTCCTTTTATACCAATCATGTTATTGACCTGCTAATTAGCTGGAAAATGTTCCTCCAGCAGTTTCCTTAGAGTAAATTGAGCTAATATTTCCTTCGTGAAACAGTAAATATCTCAGTTTAAACATATATGTTTCAGTATTTTTGTGAATAAATTGCATTTGCAATTTGCAAATCATTGCATTCTGTTTTCATTTATGCTTTACAATGTCCCAGTTTTACTGTACAGTAAAACTTCCTCAGAACTGTACTGTACATTAGTGAATGTTATCTTCCACCACTGGTGTACCTGCACTTTTGTTCTTTCAGTTACACTGTAGGAAGACTATTCCGTCTCGCCTCAAAACTAATATTGTACACACAGGCATGAACTGTAATCAAGATTTTATTAGACTCATCTGGCACAATGTGACATGCAATAAACCTGTAAGATTGCAGTTACTGTGAACTACTGAAGGTCCTCAAGGTACGATATGGTTAAAGTGAGGCAGTTAAACCACCCGGTTATAGGGAAAACAGGCAATATTACCTGGATCTGAATGGGATGCATTACACACATATCCATTATGTCGATTTCTTTAAAAGAATAAGTTGCTTCCTACATTGGCACTGAATGTTGACATTTGATATAAAATATTAGCTTGAAGACATTCCTAACGATGGTACAATAACTACACCATCCTGGAAGGGTTTTTGGTGCTGCTTACAGTTCCCAACATCTTATAATAATATAACTATCACATCCTAATCATAGGGGGGGGGGAATACACAAGCAGGTAACACTGCTACACTGCAGCAACACTGGTGTGCAGTACATTCATTACAAGAGTGATGTTAAAAACAAAACAGAACCAATACAGAAAGACCACCATCCAGCCTGTCCTGATGGTGTTTCATTTCTTCTACTTCTCTTCGTTTTCTCCTTCTATTCCAGCTTACAATTAAATCCTTTTTTTTCTCCTCGCCAAACCATTTCACATCACCTGTTCTTCTATCATACTCTCTCCTCCTTTTACCGTCTCTCCCCCCTTCCCCTCTCTCCACATCTTTTCTGTCACAGCAGCGATGATTATGACTAGTGAGCATAATGCATAGCCATGAATAGGACTGTCCGGCTGATTGTGATGTATAGTTTTTCATTACAGCTCCCCAGCCCTCGTCATTAGGCACAGGGTGAATGGGTGGAGTTGGCAAAGCAGAGGGGGTGAATGGTGGTAACGGTGGTGGGGTATCTATTTATCCACTAATTTGTAAGAAAAAAAAACCTCCCCCTCCCTGTATGATGGCAATCAGGGGACAAGGTAATCGTCTGCATGTGCAAGAGGCCCTGACAGCCAGCACCTGATGAAGAGCTATGTGGTGTCAGGGAACTGTGTGAAAGAGGGGAACAGAAAAATCAGAAAGGGAGGAAGAGGATGTATGTACATTGCTCACTTTAAAAAATATCCATCTTATTGTATATAAGTAAGTGAGAAAAGCTGCCAAGGTGGTAAGGTGATTCCACTTTAAAATCAAAATGAATTTTCTTGGAAGAAGTAGTCTACCTTACTCCAAGTTATTTCAGTGGCAGCCATTCAGCTGCACTGAGGACAAGTGAAACTGAGTGCAAATGACTGAACAAAATGACTTGTTCACTGAATTTGAGACCACTTTGTGTTGGATCCTCTTAAGACTTACTCAGGGAAACCAAGTGCTTGTTAGTTTTCTTTTGATAAGCGGCAGTCCCTTAAACAACCCATCCAATAATTTCAGAAAATTCTCTCATTTATTCCCAATTGTTAGACGAGGGACTAGATATCAATTCGTCCTGCTTCAAAAATATATTGCAAAGGCCACAGACAGCTACAGCCCTCGCTCTCTCGCTCTGTTTGTGGTAGAGCAAGTGTGACACGTAAGAAACTCCATGTTTGTGAACACTGATGTTCTGTTCAAAGACAACATAAAGTTGAGTTATAGCTTATCAAGTTAAGAATTGTTTAAAAACAGTAAAAACTCATTGTGTTAAAATGGGGCGGGGGGGGGGGGGTGAACTTAAAAAGTTTGTAATTGATTTGTTTATTTCATTATTTATTGTTAAGAACTAAGTTTGGAAATTATCAGTTATGTAAAAAAGTGGTCTGAATCTGGTCATCTAAGATCAATTGCTTTTGTCTCCACCCACTAGCCTAGGAGAAATCGTGGTATTCTCCTCATTCGAGTAAATGTTCTCAGTGAAGAAACATCAGCTCATCGCTTATGTGATTATTTCTCCCCTTCAGGGGCATTACACGAGTAAGCGGGAAATGTAAGCCACGCTAACAGTAGCGCTGTTTTGCAGCACTTTGATGTAAGAAG